>NC_142942.1:51737791-51792791 GCF_046866305.1 Octopus bimaculoides
TTTTTTCATGCATTTGGTGCTCCTGAGTAATTATTTACAGTGTCTATTTGGGTGTTTTACAATTTTAAGTTGTTAGGGTCGTTAACATTGTAATGAGCTGAAGGTAAATTCAGTCTCATAGCCATAAAGTAATTAAGTAATTAACTGTCATTATAAAAATCTGCTCAGGTTTGTCATATCTGACTTTAGGTATTAGACACCTTGTAATTTAGCAGATGAAGTGGACAACTAATGTGTTTTTGTTAATGAAACTGCACGTAGTATGACGTAAAGAGGAAAGATAATCTATTGATATTAGATCACTTTTACTGTCCTCACAATAAACTAATTAACAGGTAATAAACTGATTAGTTATTATATTTCGTTGGTGATTTACAACCAGAATCTTCCCTCCTCATTTCTTATCATAGCATCATCATCATCATCATCATAATTTTCTTTACTCTTCCACACAGGCATGGATTGGATGCGTCTTTTGAGGTTGTGTTTGATGCTTGGATACATTTCCTGTTACCATACCTTTTAGTTGTATGTTACAACATGTAGAGATACGGTGTATTCAGTACAAAAATAAAATACACAGCATCATCATCATCATCATCATCATATGTCTGTTTTCCATACTGGCATGGGTTGGACGGTTTGACAGGTGCTGGAGAGCTGCACCAGGCTCCAGCTGTCTGTTTTGGCTTGGTTTCTATGGCTGGATGCCCTCCTTACAAAGTTTTATAATGTCCAAGGAGCATTTTTCTTCTCTTTTTAAAACGCACCAAAAGAAACAAGTTTTAGAATGAAACAACCCAGTGAGGTTTTGGATGAGGAAATCTCTACATTGTTGCTTGACATTTTAAAAATAGCAGCCAGTTCTCTCTCAGATCACACCTTACCATACCAAAAATAAAAGGGAAGGAAGCAAAGAATAATGTCGTTTTAGATAAAATAAAACAGGATAGCTGTGGATGGAACCACTTTAATCACATATTTATTCAATCAAAACTAACTGATGCTTAGCAACAACATTGACAACAGCAACAATTTTAGAAAGAAGATATCCAAAGATATATTCTTATCAAAGTTTTCCTGTAGACCTAGGTTAAATATGGATTTTCAAATTCAGATATTCTCAAAGATGGATTCTATTGAAGTTATCTTCACACTTCTAAATCCTCATCATTTCATGTCCACTTTCCCATGCTTGGATGGGTTGGATGGTTCAACAAGACCCAACAGGTCTGAGGATTATACTTTGTTCCAGTGTCTCAGAGAAGTGTATAGCTTAGTAAGAGGAGGAGGGGCAGCTCCAACCCCCAACGAAGACTTTTATTTATGCAAGACCTCAGAGACTAGTAACAGGAAGAGAGAGAAGGGAGGAAGAAACCTATGAGTCTTGAGATAGGAGATCTAATCTGTGTGTTTGCAACTTCTCAAAAGCTGCAGATGGAAGGCCTTTGGTCATAGGATTACACAATGACATGGTGGCTAAGCAACAACAACAACACACACACACATGCACTTATAAATGTGAGACCTATGCAAGAACTTATTTACAGATCTTAAACAAGACTCGAGTGAATCTCTTTGTAAATAACATCTCATTATTTAAGTTAAATCATAAGTGTCAAATAGAAAAATCTCATTGCTCATTTACCATTTCTTCTTATTCCAGATCAGTACAAGTAATCTACAAGACCAGCGACGGGGATCTCTCTCCAGTTCTGCTACTAGTCTTCCTGGAAATGTCACCGAAGCCCATTTGAAATATGAAAATGATAGGTTAAAGTTGGCATTAGCCCAAAGGTAAGTTTTGTATGGAAGTTGTTATCATTAAGCATGCATGTAAGGTGGCAAGCAGGTAGAGTCGTTAGCATACCGGGCAAAATAGCAAAATGTTTTGTGTCGTTTTCATCCATGGCATTTCATCTGTCATGTTCTGAGTTCAAAGTTCGCTGAGGTTGACTTTGACTTTCGTCCTTTGGAGGTCAATAAGTTAAGTACCAGTTATGCACTGGGGTCAATGGAATTGACTTAACCATTCCCCTGAACTAGCTGGCCTTGTACCAAAATTTGAAACTATACATGCGTGTTTCACACACACACACGTTGACTTTCTGTTCACTGATAGTCCAGAACCTCTTATAATCTGCACTAATTCAGATGTCTGTATCGCTTCACCATCTATCTGCCATCTCGTCTCTGCTGTTTCTCAGTGCTCTCTCTCTCTAAGTAGCTAAGGTGCACTGAATTTACACTGATGGCTAGGCTCTGAAAGAAACACACGAAAAGATTAAAATATTGTTGGAGCCAGATTAAAATATTGATTGATCAGATTTGTTTTGATCATGTGGGTAATATTCTGGTGAATCGCCACATCAAATATAATGATCTGATTGCTGAATATTCCCACTACACATGTTAGCTGAAACTTTTTACTTGTAGAATATAGATAAAAATGAAGAAAATTTGCAGAACTGTTTGGTATTAGTACTCTTTGTCTCTCTGCTGCTTGTCTTATTTTGTCTGTCTGTCTGTCTTATCTTGTTTTATTTTGTCTGTTTTGGAAAATGGTTAGTATTTCAGATGTTTACTGTTTCTTTATTTTAGTTCAACAAACACCAAAAAATGGGAAATTGAGCTGCAGACATTGAAAGCCAACAACCAAAGATTGACGACAGCCCTTCAAGAGAGTACAGCAAATGTTGAAGAATGGAAAAAACAACTAGCAGCTTACAAAGAGGAAAATGCCCGACTCAAAAAACGGGTACGGAGAAAATATTTGGTTTATTCAGAGAATCTTCCAGACTAATTAACTCTATCTAATTATCTCAAATGAACCTTTACAAGATTCCCACCTAATGGCTGTGTGGTTAAGAGGCCTGCTTTCCAATGGTTCAGTCCCACTGTGGTGCACCTTGGGCAAGTATCTTCTACTATGGCCCTGGGCCAACCAAAGCCTTGTAAATGGATTTTGGGTGACAGAAACTGAAAGAAAACCATCGTGTGTGTGTGTGTTTGTTTGTTTGTCCTTGTCTTGGCATTGCATTATAATTTTTGTATATCTAGAACTACATCATCATTTCAAAATTGCTAGTCTTGTGTCTACATTAGAAAATTCTTCTTCTTCCTGCAAACTAGTAGAATCATTAGCACATTTGGGAAAGCACTGAGCACTGGGGTCGTTAGTCCCACCCCCACCAAAATTTCAGGCCTTGTGCTGTTAGTAGAAATTATTATTATTATTATTATTATTATTATTATTATTATTATTATTACTACAAGTAGTAGCAGCAGCAGCAGCAGTATTCATCATCATCATCATCATCGTTTAACGTCCGCTTTCCATGCTAGCATGGGTTGGACGATTTGACTGAGGACTGGTGAAACCGGATGGCAACACCAGGCTCCAATCTAAATTTGGCAGAGTTTCTACAGCTGGATGCCCTTCCTAACGCCAACCACTTCATTTTGAGTTCATGCTTCATATTCTGGTTTGAATTCCTACTGAGGTTAGCTTTGCCTTTCAACCTTTCAGGGTTGATAAAATAAAGGTCCAGTCAAGTCCTAAGGCTGCTGGCCTTGTACCAAAATTAGAAAGAATTATTATAATTAAAGTGGCAAACTGGCAGCATGTTTGCCTCTCCGACAAAATGCTTAGTGGCATTTTGTCCGATTCATTATGTCCTGAGATCAAATTCTGCTGAGGTCAGCTTTGCCTTTCATCTTTTCAGTGTTGATAAAATAAGGATCAGTTAAGCACTGAAACCAATGCAATCAACTGGGCCCCTCCCCCAGCAGTTCAGGCCTTGTGTCTATATTAGAAAGAATTAGAAGCCAGAAAGCTGGCAGAATCTTTATAGTACCAGACAAAATGTTTGACAGTATTTCTTCCAGCTTTTTGAGTTCAAATACTATCAAAGTTGACTTTTCCGTTCATCAATGAAATAAATGCCATTTGAGCACTGGGGTCAAGATACTCAACTAACCCCTTCCCAATAAAAAAGTTCCTGGCTTTGTGCCCAAATCTGAAGGAATTATTGTTTTCTTGGCAATATTGTATATTTATTTGCTATCATGGTTGGTTGGAATTAATCTTGTTTATATCTACGTCTCAAAAAATATTCTTTCAAAACATTTAAATTGTCTTAACATTTATATCTTTTTTTTTTCTTTTCTTTCTTCATTCATCTAATTAGTTTTTTGTTTTCTTTCTTTTTTTTTCAAATTTTCTTTTCTTTGAAAGGTTCAAGAATTAGAATCTTTACCAATGTCTTCAGAACAAAGTAATAATTTAGTAAAAGCAGAACTGTCACAAGTAACTTCCCGTTTAAACCAGGTGCAATTAGATTCTTCAAACAAGATGCAGGTAAAATGGCTACATTCTATATTGTGTGTGTGTGTGTGTGTGTGCATGTCTTTGCATGGACAGTACTTCAGAGGAGACTTTGTACATGTCTCCCAGTTACACAACAACATATGAAGATGTGAAATAAAGGACTTTACTTGAAAAACAAGTAAAGGGCTGGTGACAATATATCGCCCCAAGAAGTCTTGTCCAACCCTTACCAGTGGATGCAAAAATGGTGATGTTAATGTTGATTAGTAGTTATCAACTACAGCTCCCAGGGCTGCATGTAGCCTTCAAGCATCCTTATGGCTGCCCCCGACAGTCTTCTCTCTATAAATATAATAAATTTTCCTTTAATTGATTTGTGTTTTACTTTTTTTGGTATGGCCCTCTAAAAAGGTCCAGGTTTTGGATCTGGCCCAGATATTAAAAAGGTTGAGCACCAATGATGTTGATGATGTGTCTAATGAGTTTCTTTTTCATTGTTTCACAGGAAATTGAACATCTTCATCGACGTATTAAAGAATTATCAAATGCAGAAGCTGAAAATGCTATTCTCCAGGCTAAAATACAGGTAAAATAATTAAATACAAATCTAAACAAATTCTTGTGACTTCTTTTGTGTCGATAAAGAAGGCAAGTATGCATAACTAAAATGGTTCAGGCTAACCAGGCAACCAGCTGTGTGGTCAAAAGTTGTTTACCAACTTTTGTGTTTGAGTCTTAGACCAAGAGACTTAACTCTCTAATGAACCAATCTGTCTAGAAATAGGTCCCATGGAGTAGGGACAGCAAGTTGCTGTAAACTGTGACAAAGGTCATCTGTGAAACCCTGAGATTTTGTCCAGAATGAGGGTTGCTTCTGACTCTTTTAACACCACAGAAACTAGGGATAAACAAGGAGTTCCGTCAAACACTTGAACGGACAATAACTTATCAGTGCTATTCATATTATGATGATGGCAAAACTAAACCCCCATACTTTGTATGTATATATATATATATATATATATATATACACACACACACACACACACACACACACAAGATAGCTTCTTTCAGTTTCCATCTACCTAATCCACTTGCAAGGTTTTTGTCGGCCTGAGGCTATAGCAGAAGACACTTGCCCAAGTTGCCACACAGTGGGACTGAACCCGGAACCATGTGACTGGGAAGCAAGCTTCCTACCACACAGCCACACCTGTAAATTGACCTGTAAATATCTTTGTGTCATTAAAACCTTTCCATTTGTTTTCTTTTGCAGAAAATAGATTCTGATAAAGAGAAAGCTACAGTGAAGGCCGAAAATCTACAGCGATTGTTGAATGAAGCGAAATCCACTTATGAACTCGAGAATAACGAAGTACTTGAATTGCACAACCAGCTTAGCAAACAGCTGAAAGAATCACTGGAACTGCAGGAACTTATTGTTGCTACTGTGAAGAGAGAATCTCAAAGTTAACAACACACTATCTCCGAAAGGATTGTGACCGAGATTGTTTGTTTTGACACTGCTTTGAATATCTGTGCAATAGCCGTGCGTTTTGTTGGCTGTGAATGACACATTGATATCAGCTATCAATAACGGCTATGTTCACAGGATAAGTGTTGACTAAACTATAGTGAACAATATAAAGCAGGTGTTTACCTGATGGAGTAATTAAAGGTATTGATCTGAGTAAAAGTTGACTCAGACAACAATAACAGTAACAACAACAAAATTATTTTTTAATATGAGAATAGCATAAATTGTAAAAAAAAAAAGAAAATCAAAAATAACATTGCTTAAAAGAAAAGGAATTTTCAACAATTAGAAGAATGTATGATTTTTTGAAGACAGATAAAACATTTCTACATTTTTTATACTTAATTATGGGTCAAAAGAGTGCTCAAAATTAATTTTTTCTTTTTTAAATATGTGTGTGAATGCTATATGACTGGTTGTGTGTTTAATGCTACACAGGAAAAACCTAACAAAAACATGGCGATAGAAAAGTAATTGATTGTGTGTGTGTGTGTGTGTGTGTGTGTGTGTGTGTGCTTCAATGCTATGAATATGCTGCATGTAATCATATGAAGGACATGTATTACTAGAGACAGGAGGGTATGTGCACTCAAAGAATGGACAGCAGTACTGTCCATGTGTGTGAGAAAGAAAGAGAAAGGGAAAGAAAAAAGTGAATTTACATGTTGCATATGTTGTAACTAAGAACTAGAACAACTTGAAGAAGAAGAAAAAAAGTGTTTGATCTGCCTTCTCTCCTTTTGTCATGTTTTGGTTTTATTTTTGCTTTCCTTTGTACCAAAACAAATTCTTCTTTCAAAGAAAGAAGAAACGAATATAGAAGTGTGTGTGTGTGTGTGTGTGTGTGTGTGTGTGGCTTGATGAATGCTTGTATTTACCAGCAAATGTAAAAGTACTCAATACATATAAAATAGACTGTATATTTTATTACTTCTTACATTTACAATGCCTGCAACGATTCAAGAAGCTTCAGCTTCAAATAATAACGATAATAATGATAATAATAATAGCAACACATACACATACACACACACACACAGTGATGGCGCCATGATAAAATATATATCCAATACACTCTGTAAAGTGGTTGGTGACAAAAGGGACATGCAGCCATAGAAGCCACACCACACATGAAATATGAATAGCAAGTCATGGTCCTCCACACCATCTCGGAAGGCAGTGACTCTGAATAGGAGCTGACTCAGAATGTGACAACCCGTCCAACCCATGCCAGCATGGAAAGCAGGCATAAAACGATGACTATGATGATTACATGTAGACTTTAGCTATAGCATAGGGGTTTTCAATCCAAAATTGAACCTTGGTTTTAATATTTTTGGCTCATAAAAGTATTTGACGACAATTGATTACGCATGTGATTTGTGTGAAATGTTACTCATTTAAGCTGAAACTTCCAGAATTTTATTTTTCTCTATTTCATTGTATTGAATTCTTTTTTTTTTTTTGTTTTTTGCTGGATTGTTTACATCATTGTGTATTTCCTTTCTGTATCTGTGTGTATGTGTGTGCATATACAAGCGTTGTTTGTGTGTGTATAGGTAGATTGATAGGTGGATCAAATTTGCTGTGGTAAAGTTATACAGATACACACACTCTCACGTATATCTATATGTACACACACACACACACATAGGGCAATTATAGATACAGTTAAACAGTTAAAAGAATAGAAATAAGGGTCACTACAATACAATTTTCAATTCCATTTTACATAGATATTGTTAACAATTGATATTTTGACATCACAAATGCCATATTCATTGCTCATAAGACAAATACAAAAAAATAAAGGACAGTTCAGTATAACAAGACATTTGATGTAATTCCACTGTCTAGCCATGTATCTTCCTTCTCCGTAGGCTTTCAGGACATAAAAATGTTCAAACAAGCTTTCATTCAGAAATTCTTCCCAAAGCAAATGACATATCTATACATAATGTCTGTTATGAAAATTTCTCGCTTCGTGTCTTTCTTATAAATGTCTCTAGGGTATAGCTCTCCTCTCTCACACCAACACATTATGTTAAGAACAGTATATGTTTCTCTCTTCTTCCTCCTTGTTTCTCTCTCTCTCTCTCAGATTTGGTTGTGATGCCAACAATTTGTAACCCCCCCCTTTTTTTTTTATCACCTCCCTCTCTCTTTATCAATATATCAGTATACCTAATTGTTGGACCAGTGATTTATTTGTAATTGATAAGTTTATATGGAGCATCTTAAAAGTGCTGCTAAACATATATTACTTTGCTTGGAAATAGGTGAGGGTTGGCAACAGGAAGAACATCCAGCTGTAGAAAATCTCCCTCAACAAATTGTCTGATCCATGCAAGCATGAAAAAGTCCATGAGCATTAATCAATGATATATGTGTGTGTGTGTGTGATCTTTCTATTTATCTATGTATCCTGATTTGTGTGTATGTATGTGTATGTATGTATATATATATATATATATATATACATACCAAGAACTTTCTTTTTATTATTCTACTATATATATATATATATATATATATATATATATATATACATATATATATATACATACCAAGAACTTTCTTTTTATTATTCTACTATATATATATATATATATATATATATATATATATATATATATATCCTTTTGTTATTTACACCACCTGTCCTCGTCTGTTGTTGTTTTTTTGTATATTCTCCCATATATATATATATATATATATATATGTATATATATACATAGAGAAAAGTGGCAAGCCGGCAGAGTCATTAGCACGCTGGACGAAATGCTTAGCGGTATTTTTCCCATTGCTATGTTCTGAGTTCAAATTCCACCAAAGTTGACTTTGCCTTTCATCCTTTTGAGGTCGATGAAATAAGTACCAGTTACGCACTGGGGTCGATGAAATTGACTATCCCTCTCCCCCAATTTCAGGCCTTGTGCCTATAGAAGAAAAGTATATATATGTTGAGAGAGAGAGAGAGAGAATGACACATGTATGTGTGTATATAAATAACATCATCTTCGTCCCGTATACATGCCACTGGTATTTTGGAATTAAGATGGTATTCGCTTTTGGCTGCATGGTATTCTTGGGCATTATCATGCTTTCATCTGGTGAAACTTGAACTTGGAAAATATCTTGGAAGCTACAGTTCTATATTTAAGAGAAGAGGAATTATGTACATTATTTACAATTGACGGATATTTGTCCTCATCTTGTTTGTTGTTAACACAACTTTTCGGCTGATATATCCTCCAGCCTTCATCTGGTGTTTTGGGAAAATTTCAAACCTGGGTTCTCATTCTTAAGGTATTTTTCGATGTTATTATTATTATTATTAAGGTCACTGCCTGGAATTGAACTAACCCCAAGATTCCAAGTCCAATTCCAGGCAGTGACCTGAATAATAATAATAATAATAATAACAACAACATAAAAAAATAGCTTAGGAATGAGAACCCAGGTTCAAAATTTCCTCAAGACACCTGATGAAGGCTGGAGGGTATATCAGCTGAAACGTTGTGTTAACAACAAACAAGATGAGGACAAATATCCATCAATGTAAATAAACTTTGAAGCTGTCTTTAACTACACACATACATATAAGTGTTTATCTCTCTATCTGTGTGTGTAGATAGGTACATAGATAGATATGTTGGTTAGTTGGGTGATGTTTGCATGTGAAATGAGTATGAAAGGAGGCGGGATAAAAATTCAAATTATACCATTTACATATGAAATACAGACAACTACAATTGCTTTATCTGAAGTTGAATGAGTTAAGAGCTTGTTTCATGTGTGAAGTTGTTGTGAGAGCTTCACTGTAACATTGTGTGTGTGTCTGTCAATGCTAGTATAAAATATTTCAGTTTCTGTCTAATCATTGCATGTGGTGAAATAACACCAGTGTTGTTTGCTTTCCATGTTTCTATTGCCTCCCCCCCTTTTTGTTCCTTGACCACTGTCTCTACAGTAGCAGAAAATGTTGGATTTTCTTTACCAATTTCCACTCTTCTTACATTATTATTAGGTCAATAAATTAAGGATCAGTTGAACACTTGGATGATATAGTCAACTAGTTCCCTCCCACAAAATTTCAGGCCTTGTGCCTTTAGTAGGATTATTATTATTATTATTATTATTATTAAGAGTTATGAGTTAAAAGAAGCATAAAAACTTGAAACAAAACGCCATGCAGTACCTTGTCATGGCTCTTTAAATCCTGGGCTTGTCAAATACTAGAATCAGTTTAATCAACAATACTTTCACCCAAATTGAGTTCTTTTTTTCATTAAAATTGTATCCACAACATCTACACATGTAGTATGTGGACCCATCGTCAATGTTGTATCCTGGAGTTATTGGCTGTTTCTGGTCTTACAACAAACACCTTCGTCCAGGCAACCTGACCTGCATCCAAACAGTATTGTACTGACCCAAATGATTACCTCTTTTCAGACAGAGCCCTTTAGATCAGTGATTCTCAACCATTTTTTTTTATCTATGGGTCCCTTTCATTACTACTTTAGCCTGGTGGACCCCCAAAGCTATTTGATGTTTAAAAACCAGTTTTGTAGACTCTTCTTATTTTGTTTTTCACACATTAACTTTTGTAAGTTGAACTCTTGAAAAACATTAAAGAAACCCAGATGTTTTTCATGGACCCTTAAAATACTACTGTGGATCCCCAATTTACTATTTTGCTTGTGTGGACCCCCACCCACCCCAAAGTTTATATGGACCCCCTCCCCCAAGTGTCTATGGAATTTGGTTGGGAACCACTATGCTTTTTCAGCAGTCTTTGTTGTTTTCGATGTCTCTTTTTCTGCTCATTCTTGTCATGCTCAGGGTTCCACAGGCCTTACTCAGGGTACAACCTACAAACCCTCAACTTGCCACTTTCCACTCACAAACACCTCATTCTCCACCCATTCTTGTGGCATGAATTCTAGTTTCAGTGATTTCTGACAATTAATTTTGCTTCCCCTCCCAGAACGTATGCCTGATTTTTGGTTTAAAATTGGTCAGCCTTGATATAAAGCAACATACAGTGACTTTTTTGAAACTGTATGAATTTTTATTTTTTATTCATTGAGTTTGTTGCCCTGCCCTGCTCCCCCACCCCCAATAGTCATACCAATTCCACTTCAGCCGTATCACCAATTCTAAAAACTATTTCTATTTGAATGACTTTCAAATGTTATTTCATCCACAGCCAGGAAGTGGGGAGGGACATAGTTTAGATTCATGATCATAAGATTGTGGTTTCAATTCCTGGACCAGGCAACGCATTGTGTTCTTGAGCAAAACACTTCATTTCACGTTACTCCTGTCCACCCAACTGGCAAAGATGAGTAATCTTGTGATGGACCAGCATCCCTTTCGTTGGAAGATGGGGGAATATATACACCAGAGAACCTGGGAAAGTGGTCCCTATGAATCTATACGACTTGGGCAGGAACTGGATCCAGGAAGGAGGGAAGTGGCAGAGCTGTTTGAGAGTCAAACAGAATGCCTTGCAGTAATAAGTTTCTGAAGTTCAAATCCCACCGATGTCTTATTCTGTTCTCCAGAAAGAGAGAAGTATTGAGCAAAGGAACCAGTAGCTTCCTCTCGTTAAAGAATTTACCTGCAACCAGAACTGTCCAAGTATGGACTGCCATACAGTGCTGTCTGTATAGAATGGAATTAAAGGGGGGGGGGGAAACAGACATACAACCAGCCCCCTTTTTGAATCAAATAGTACCATAGATACCTTGGTGCCTGCATAACACAAACCCATGTATATATATGTATATATACACACGCACACTCTATCCCTCTCCCTTCCTCTTTCTTTCTTCCTACCTCTCACTAAATCCTTGTCTCACTCCCTCCCTCACTGCTGTGTAGTAGACATTTATAAATACAAATGTCAGCTAAGCACTTTATTTTGCTGGGGTTTTTTTGGGGTTTTTTTTTGTCATTAATCAAGTTTACATTTTGTTTTTTTTTCTCTCCACCCCATCCCCCACCCCTGTTTTATTCTTTCATATAACTTCCCTGCTTCCCACCATCACCCAGTTTTACCAAAATGAAAGAATGTTGGCTCATTTTGCTTTAAATAATAATACATCTTAAATTCAAACAAGCATTTTCCAAAATTTTGATATTTTAAGACTTAAAACATCAAAAAAATGAATCTCAGTAACAAACACACACACACACACACACACACCATATATATATAAAATATATATTTATACACACACACAGATACACATATTCTGTATGCAGCTGAAAGTAAGTCTCACTTTTTGATGAAATAAATTTTTTTATATAAAATTTAGTTTGTTTGTGAATCTAAGTAACTTACCTTCTGTCTCAGTTTTCATTCAAGAAATTTTGGTCACCGGAAATACCAACCAATGTCTTTCACTATAGCTATTTTCAGTCTCAAAGGCATCTTTATCCATTTCTTTTCTTCCTTTTTTCATCAAAGAATTAAATTTAAAAAGAAATAAAGAATTCTTTAACAAACTCATTTCTTGAAGAATTTCTTAATTTCTTTTTCAAAAGTTCTTTGTTTCAATTTTGAAAATTTATGTTACCTCCAAAACATTCCTTTAAAAAAGAATTCTTTGTTTCTTTGAAAAATTTCCTCCAATTTATTCCTCTGTAAATACGAATTTTCTAACATGATCAGCAGATAAATTTTTAAACCAGAATAGACACAAATTAAACATTGAAAAATAACAAAAAAAAATAAAATAAAATAAAAAAAAACCCCACAAACAAATCAAATTTAATAATTACTGTTATTCTTTAATTAGCATAATCTTTTCCATCACAAACATCCAGTTCTCTTCATGAAATAAATTAATCTTATCATTTCATTTAATTAAGATAATTAATAACTAAGAAAAAATATAGATTTACAATTATCTTATTTAATTTTCCCTATAGAAAAATTTGAAATTAAATTTAAAAGATAATTATTGCTATTATTACTGTTGGTAATATAAACATCACAGCTGACGATGACAATTAGCTACAACATTGTACTTGCCTTGTCTTACTTTAGGCCCTCCTGATGGAATTGTGGGGATGCTGTGGTAACATTTTAAGACCTGACAGTCCCATACCTCTCCAGGTCTGACTACAACTGATTTCTTTTAGAAAGAGAGATGTACTGACAGGTAGAAAGGAAGAGAGAGTGAAAGAAAAGAAAATCGACAAGACCCCTCCCTACAAATATTAGGTCTTATTCCTATAACAGGAAGGATTATTATTATTATGATCAGCATAAAACCATCACGGAGATGGTATTTCTGCTAATAATAATAATAATAATAATAATAATAATAACAACAATCGTTTTTAGCCCAAACAGGCTCAGCCAGTCTAAGTTAGAAAGCCATTCAGTCTAACTACCCCAGCCACTCCAGCTTAGACCCAGCCAATCCAGGAATTGCTTTTCTCCATGTTTTAAGAATAATGAACTTATTGTATACAGCGCTCAGGTGCACTTGTAGTTTCAATCTATAAATTGGCTTATGAGGCAGTTGTGTTTTCAAGTTTTCTCAAGAAAGTGTCTCATGGAACTTAATAAAAAAAAATAACTTACATATATATATACATATACATACATGCATACATAGAGAGATTGGGAAAGTCAATCTTACATACCTCAACTTGAATAAAAGCCAACTTTTAATGCATGCTGTTCCTCGACGCTTGTCTATGTGCCAAATCTGTAGCTAACTTTCTCCAAGATACCCGCTTCACTTAAGGCTCTTTCAATAAAGCTGATCTTTTTTTTTTCATATTTAAATATTTTACTACTAGGCTGGACTACTTTCATTTATTCAACATTACTAATTCTTTCGGAGAAAGCATGAACACCACAGAATCACACAGTAAACACAGTGTACAAAATATTGGAAGAGATCTGGATTAAATGCCTTTTAGTGTTTCAGTTTCATGTGTCTATGTTTCCAGTTCAAATCCCTATGAAGTAAACTCAACCCCTTAATCTTGTAAGGATTTCTAGAACAAGAGCTGATAATGTGGTACCAAAGCTACCAAATATTCACTTTTCACTCGAAAGGACAAGAAAAAACAGCTCCATATGTAGATAAACTAGTTAAAGGAAGAGACAGCACATTGTGATATTCATGTTTTTGCCAGTGATGGTAGCAATGTATACTGAGGCAGAAAATTTTCATTTAGGAATCGAAACTGAATTATATTTTCAGCTGATTGGGAGACTCCCATACCACTACCACCACAACTGCAATTTACTAATATTGACTGTTGTAGTGGGGTGTCTTTTTTTTCTTCGTTTATTCTACAGAAGAATAGCAGTGTCTATGACTCTTATGACTCTTAATGGTATGACTCTTAATGGTAGCAGGAAGGAGTAATATTATCCTCAGATCAAAGACCTGGCCTGATAGCTTGCAACAGAGTTTAGTCTGTAATAAAGGTATCTAAGGGTCAGGCAGCACCATTTAACTGAATGACAGACTAAGTTGGTACAAATCCTGCATATTTTATTTTGAGTAAATAAAAAATAAAAAAATGTTAATATTCTTCCCAGTGGCATTAATGGTGTGACTAAAATGATGTGGCTTTCAACACAGTCTAATACCATGCTAAAGAGTTTCCAGGAGTTTTATCTTGTATTCTTTTTTCTGTTGAAGAGCATAAGCTTGAAGCGTAAAAGACTTTCTCACCTTCCCAAGTGTCAAATTAATACACCTGCTTGTTGTTTATACACCTGTCTTCGTCTTTTGCTTTTCTATAAATTTCAACTATATATATATGTAGATAGGTATGTATATTTATCTAGATATGCGTGTGCTTTTGTCTGTTTGTTCTCCACCACTGCTTGACAACCAGTGTTGGTGTGTTTACATCCCCTTGACGTAATGGTTTGTCAAAAGAAACCAATACAATAACTTCCAGGCTCTTAAAAAAAAATGTACTTCAAAGAGGTGTCCCAGCATGGCCACTGTTTAATGACTGAAACAAGTAAAAGATGCACTATTTGAGCAGATCGGATTGGCTGCTCAAGAATCATAAAGTGCGTTTACATACCTGAGCTATATTTGTACCTCAGAAGCTAACAGAAAGCTGTTCTGGCAAGTTTGAATCAAACCCCAGCTCAATTATATTGCAAATTAGTAGTGCTAGAGTTGTCTCCCTTAGCGGGAATTACCTCCCTTGTGAATAAGTCTGGACATTTACGAGGTTTGTTTGTCGTGTCTCTCTAGACGACCCGATTGGGTCAAACTAAAGCGTTTGGCCCAAGCTCAAAAATAAAAAGAAATTAGTCTAATAGGTATAAAACAACTTGTGAACGAATATGGAGAAAATAATGCGCGAGCGGGGGGGGGGGGACTCGGAACATTCAACTCGACCCAAGCTCAAAAATTTTTTAAAATTAGTCTAATAGGTGTAAAACAACTTGTGAACGAATATGAAAAAAAAAATGCACGCCCGCGAACGCGGGTGGGTGGAGAGAGGACTCGGAACATTCACACCGGAGCCATACATATATTATATTACACCTATTACACTAATTTTTTTATTATTTTTGATCTCGGGTCAAACGTTTTAGCATGACCCCCGATTGGTATCTGAAGTCGGGGCACGTAGCAACAGAGTCACAACCCGGTGGCACTCTTGCTTTCCGAACAGTCCTCCTCTCTTTAGTTTGAAGTTAATCCGATCTGTGCTATTTTTCCCCCCTTTCATATAAGTATAGACGAAACCCAACATTTTACATCTAATTATGGCCATGCATGTTTATATAAACAAGACTCCAGATATTCATGTGATGGATGAGTAAAGAGAGTTTAAACGCTCATTCTTGAGTGCAGGTATGGCTGTGAGGTTTAAGAAGTTTACTTCTCATTTATATGATTTCAATTTGCTCATGCAGCAACCATACCCAAGTGTCTGCAGCCACAGACTTGGTCCTCGTCAGTTAAACTTGGTTAATGGAAACAGTGTAGAAATCTGTCAGAGAGGCCATTTCTATTTCTGGTCGTCTTTGCCTACTTCTCAGATTGACATCACTTTCTAGAATATTAACTGCTTTTAGCGGAGACAATTCTGTTGTAATCCATCAGGAAGGTTTTCAAGCATTTGATAACTTCCTCCTACCATGGACGGAGGCCCTAAAAACAGCCATGAGCATTGCTTTTCTTCTTCCAACTAAGTAAATAATTAAAAAAACATATATATATATATACACACACACACACACACACCATCGCTGTATCAACCAGCTTTTGAATGAGTCCCTCCCACTGCCTACATTACACCTACACTCCAGTCCATCACAGGGTTATCCATTTATGGCTGAGCAGGCTGGAGCAATGCAAAAGGAAGTGTCTTGCTCAAAAATGCAATGAACTGCTGGTCTGGGAATTGAAACTACAATCTTGTGATCTTGAGTACAACACAAGGCTTGTATACCTTCACACACAGATAAGCTGTAAATTTAATATCTATTGAGTAGCTGGTGACTTTTAAACTTCTTTTGTCTCAATGTGTATTAACCAAAGCCATTCCAGATGAATTATAAAAAAAAAAAAAAAAAAAAAAAACATGGATGGGAGGTCCGGGGGGGGGGAGTGAGAGAGGAGGACATGCCATGTTAAATGGAAGACATCACAAAGATTTCAACATAAGAAACAATAAACCACAACAGTTTCAATCTCAACGGAAAGTGTTTAAGATTTTCAAAAGGAAATTCAAGAAAAATATAAATTCACCAATTCATGCAAAACAAAAATAATTTATTCTCTCAATGCCATGGAACGTAGATGTTTGACCAATCTACATAGAAAAAGAATAGAATGATTGTACAGTATTGTTTTTGGTGGTTTTAATATTTTTATTTAATTTATTTATGTCCTTTATCTCAGTCCAAATTACGTTGATCTGAAAAGAGAGAGGAAGAGAGGCAGAAAGAGAGAGAGAGAGATGTATATTGTTATTATTTTTACTGCACCAGATCAGAAATTGTCAAGCTACCAGAAGAATTGTGACAAAAGTCTGTTGTGTATCAACCACCACAGTGGCTACTGTCTTGAAATAACTGGATTTTAAAGACATCAGTTAAGAACACTTGAAAAGATCTCTAGAATTCCAGTGAGAGATCTTTTGCAATATAAACTAAAATACAGCAAGGAGCTATGGGAGAGTAGATGGAGAATATTTTCCTTGAATTATGATTACAAATTGTAAATTAAAGCTGTCGACATTACTCATCATCAGTCCTTCCATACGTACTCAGTTCTCTCTGAGATTGAAACAAATTATGGTTCTGTGACATTCTGCACAGATATCCAGTACTAACATGAACAAAATATGATCTTGGGATCCCATGGATTGACGCTTTATTTATGAGGTCATTGCTACGCAGTTTAGTTATATAGCAGATGTTAAATACAATGTGACTGTTGTTGCATGTGAGAGTAAAGCATACGATGGTCAAAATAGGCAACCAATGGTTTTTGTTATTGTGTATGAAGAGAACAAAATTCCTGACTAGATTCATTACTCCAACCAATTTAAGAGTAATAAAACTCATCAATAAATAAAACTGTGTTATATCATTAATATCTGAAGAAACAGGCAGCAAGCTGGCGGAATCGTTAGCACACCGGGCGAAGTGCTTAGCGGTATTTCATCTGCCATTATATGTTCTGAGTTCAAATTCCACCGAGGTCGACTTTGCCTTTCATCTTTTCAGGGTTAATTAAATAAGTACCAGTTATGCACTGGGTCGATGTCATTGACTTAATCACTTTGTCTGTCCTTGTTTGTCCCCTCTATGTTTAGCCCCCTGTGGGCAATACAGAAATGAATTAATATCTGATGAAAGAACAGAACTGCAGCAATAAAAGACATATTAGTTATTAAAATATTAAAAAAAAAAACTATATATAAAATAAAGCATAAAGTAAAAACCACTAAAAACTGATTTCTAATATAGAAACAATCTTATGAGATTTGAACATGGAATATAATGGGATGTGACCAAATACAGCAAAGCATTGAAGATCAGTTGCTCCACTGATTTTGGCATTTCAACTGATTAAATGATCATATTTAAGAGGAATTTGGCATTTCAACTGATTAAATGATTATATTTAAGAGGAAAGTAGAGTCTGCCAAGTACTTTATAAGCACCTACTTACTAAATTGACCCCAGAAGGATAAAAAGCAAAGTTGACCACAATGGTATTTGAAACTGTTGTTTTTATTTGTTACTCGTCAAATAATTGATAAGAATTTATAATATAGGCACATAATCAGGAGGGGGGGTAGTTGATTAAACCGAGGGCAATTCTTGGCCTGTGCTTTATTTTAGTAACCTCAGAGGGATGAAAGGTTAAGCTGAACTAAGCAGGATTTGAACCCAGAACATAAAGGGCTGGAATAAATAGTGTAAGCACTTTGTCCCATGTCAATCCATGGTATTTTCAAAGACTGGAAACGTGTGCGTATGTGTCTGTTTGTATGTTATTCATCAGTTACAAGATTTAGAATTGAAGATGGCTAAACAGGGTTTTTAATTGAAGGGAAAAAGAACAGGGGACAATTGTATCTTAAACACAAACCCACACACATTAAATATTTCTAACCCATTATTTACAAACTATCATTTTCTTAAATTATCTACTTTAAGTTCATCCATCAAAAACGAATATATATAACTTAAATCATGTAAAGCCTTAACCTGGGACGACATTATCTAATGTGTGTGTTTTCCCTTTTCTAAAATGATAGCTTACCATTAGTGGAAAATTTGGCTGGCTGAACAACTGCATAAGAGGTTCCTGTGTTCATGGAAGCATGGAAGTGATTGTATAAAGAAAAAATGGTCTAAAATGGGAAAGCTAGCTCATTAAGTCCTTTGAAGATTTATTTCTGACAGAAATATTTTCTAATTAAAAAAAAGAAAACAAACAATACACATAACTATGTGAATTGTCTCAAAATAATCTTCTGCTTAAAAATCCCAGATTTTAAGAATTATTGAAATACAATACACAACCCTTTGTTAAGAACTAGAAATAAATACGACAGGGATGGGAAAGAAAAGAGAAAGGCTTTTAGTGTTGATGTTGTGAAATTGATGGAGAGATTCATGGAATTTATATGATTAAGGTAAACGAAATTATAATGAGACCCAATACATACTTTCAGCTTGACTGGGATAATCTACTGAACTGATTGATTTACAAAAAGGAATAGTGTAACACTTCAAATGAGCATCTCTGTCATACAGACAATGTTTTCTGGTTCCAATCTTCCATGAAAGCATATCTGGCCATGTTGGGACTAGCCAGACAACTGTTCCCATCTCGGTCAATCGTCTTAAAAGTAAAACAAATGGACAGATAACACAACACACACACACACTTGCATACTCACCGAGCAACGACTACAAATCATTAAAAAGTTAATTTTTTTGGAATGTTCCAGTCTCATGATGATGAATAAAATGGAATGAGAAATGGGTGAAGATGAATAAAAAAAAAAAAAATCCTAGTAAACCTCAAAAACAAAAAAAGGAAAAACTGTGAGCCATTGGGTTGCATACAGAATCTATTTTAACCAATATCTGAAAGATTTCAAATGTCAAGAACAAAATGGTGAGTAATTTCTTTTAATTTTGTCATGGCATAATCAGAGGTAGAAAGGGACTGAGTCCATCATTTATTTGGCTGGGCTGCCAAATCTAGAGGAAATCAACGCAACTCATGGGTTATTCTCAGACTGGAGACCTGATCCAAGTGTTTGCAACAAGCTGGATTCCACAAAAGATGCCAATGGGTGGAGTACTAGCATTAAATCTAGTATTTAAGCTGGCCATATCCAAATATTTGACCTGTTTTATGTTCAAACTGGCTAGATCCATCCTCTCACACCTGCCCTATAATATCATTCTAAAAATAATAATCATATTATCAAAATCTTAAAGCTATGAGATAATGCATGATTAATTCAAAACAATGCGAATAAATAAATAAAGCATTACATTTGACACCGAGTAATCTGAATGCTGAACGGTTAAAGTATTAAACCAAGTGAAAGAATAGTCTATTATCCCCAAAACAGTGACTGTCTATATAAGAGGTCAACTTAATTCCACTCTCAAGGCACTGGTCAACCAGAGGTTACGGCAGAAGATGCTTGTTTAAGTGGTTACGCATCAAGGATTGAACCTAGAACCACCTGACTGTATATAAATGTATGCAAGATAAATAGGATAACTTGAGATGACTTCATATGATTAGGCTTTGGTAGATATCAAAGGAAGAAGAAAAAAATACCCCCACCCACCGAAATAGGAGCCGAATTGCTGTTATTATTATGATGAGGGTGGAAAGCTGGCAAAATCATTAGCACAAAATCATTAGCAAAATCATTAGCACAAAATCATTAGCAAAATCATTAGCACACTGGGCAAGATGCTTCGTAGTATTTTGTCCATCTTCACATTCTGAGTTCAAATTCCACCGAGGTTGATATTACAGTTTATCTTTTCAGGGTCGATAAAATAAGTGCCATTTAAGTATGGGGTTGCTACTACTGGCTTACTGTGTCCCTGAAATTGCTGGCCTTGTGCCAAAATTTGAAACCGTTATTATCATTAAGATTATTATTTGATATTTCTGAATTCGTTAAAACACAAAGCAAAGACAACATTATGGTTGGAAAAAGAAAATGCTTTGCACAGACTTTCAACCTTAAATGTGTGTGTGTGTGTGTGTGTGTGTGTGTGTGTGTGTGTGTGTGTGTGTGTGATGAAAGAAATGTAAAAAATTTGACTAGATGAGAATTGGTTGATTGGGCTGAAAACTCTTAGGAAACAGCTTGGAGTCTAATAATGATCTCTTACCCAACAATTATGGCACAGATTTTCTTCCCAGAAAAATGTTAATACTTAAAGCACCAAAAATTATGAATAATAGATGTTATAAGGTTAAAGTAAAAATAAAGAAATAAATAAATGTTTTTGCCACAATAAAACTATTAACATCAAGAATAAAGAACATTAATTCAATAAGTAAATGTAATTAATATCTGATAGAGAATGAATATTATAAAACATATTAAAATGATGTCTGCTCTATTTCTTGCATTCACTAAGCAAAATGACAATCTATTGACAGCAGTTGTATTGATAGTTGTATTTGTGCATGTATGTGTGAGTGTACATATAAAAAAACTTGTCACACATCAGAGTTCAAGAGCTAATATGGATGAGATGGTTAGTTATTTGTAGCAAATATCTTTACATTTAGAAGCCACTCCTACCATAAACAGTTTGTTCAGTAGAGCAAACTGGATTCAACACAGTTATGGCCCTTGTTCAGGAGCAGAACACAACGACTAATAAGAACGAATCTCGTGATAATGTAGCCAGAATTATCTCTGTTTCATTCGTTTCATTTAATGTAAGTTGTTTCATGCTAGCATAGTTTAGATCATGCATGAGCAAACCTCTGGCCAAACAAGATATAGTTCATCACAAAGCAGGATGCACTTCTAAAATAGTTCAAGGTAGCTTTTCGTTAGGTATATCATTCAGAAAGTCTTGTGGGCTGCAGGTTGCCCTTGACTGGTTTAGAATATAGGAAACAAAGATAGGATTTTATTTGGCCAGATACGCTTCCTGACGCTTGCCCAATGTTTCACACAAGGTTTTTTTTTGTTTTTTTTTTATTCCACTAGAACTTTGAAAGTGCAATTCCTTGACCATACAGCTTTCTTGTATTTCTCACGGATTTATAAAACAAAATAGAGTAAGAAACAAAAGTCATGTCAACTATTTTCCTAATAATAATAATAATAATAATCTCAAATTTTGGCATAGGGTCAACAGTTTTTGAGGGGATGGGGAAGTTGATTACATCGACCACAGTAATCAACTGGCACTTATTTTATCGACCCAGAAAGGGTGGCATTTGAACTCAGAACGTAAAGTTGGAGGAAACGCTGCTTTTTACCTTTCAGCTTTAATCTCTGAAGGCAGTGTTCATTCAATGACTGAAACCTGTAAAAGTTTTTCTTCTATTTTATTTTTAGAAGTAGATTCCTCTTAGGGATGCTGTCTAATCTGTTTCAATACCATTCTGGAGATGCAAGACAACATTCCTTAGCTAAGACAAGTATCCATTCTGTGAAACAAAAATGTCGAAGCAAATCTCGAGAATGAAGTGTTTAATAAAGGGGAAGTAATTAATAAGCATAAAAAGAAGCAGTTACCTCTCGTGTCAGTCATTAAAACACACGCTAATTACACAACATTTTAAAAGAATTTATGGTATAATCGAAGGATTAACAGCACCCATGGCCTTTTTGTAGGGCCTCACAGTGGTGGAGAGAAGGACGAATAAACCACAATCCATGAGGTGTCCTCAAACCAAAAGACCAGTCCTGAATGCTTACAACAGTGTTTTTCTGCAAAAAAACATTCAAGGGCCATGGAAAGGTGTTAAACAAGAAGGAACATTTGTCAGTTTAAAGAGAGAAAAAACAACTTACAAATAAAAAGAAAAGAAAAACAAAAGAAAATGCTAAATATAATGGCAAGTTGGGCAATATTGCTGAGTTTTAGCATGAGTAAATCTTTGATTAATCTGACTGCAGTATGAGACTGAAGGTTTCGGTACTTACTTCCCTGATGTAACATATGTAAGATGATGTTGTTACCTAACAAATAAAGTCACTTCACTTGCAGACATTTCTAGAATGCATTGTTCCATGAGAAAAAAGAATTAATAATAATAATAACAATAATAATGAGAAGAAGAAGAAGAAGAAGAAGAATGCTGATCAAGGTGATGATTTTAAATAGAAATAAGGTTGTATACTTATTGAACAATTCTTTACTAATGGACAGTTTTCTGTAAATGACAAAATCTTTCTTGTATCTTTCAACTAATAACATGAAAGAATTTCTCTTATACAGATGATAAGGCTTTCGCCCAAACCCTTTTATTTGTCACTTTTTACACTGATTATTGATGATAATGATGATGATGGTGGTGGTGATGATGATGTTGATGACAATGACATATCAATAATGCTTCATAAGACCTCAGTACATAACGATGACAACATTCAGTTGTTCAAAGGCAAACAAACCCAATGAGTCAATGAAGTTCTGCAAGGAACCAACTAAAAAAAAAAAGAAAAGAAAAAAAAAGAAAGACAAAAAAAAGGGTTATATTTTATAATAAATGAAAAATGATGTGGGAACAACAGAAATTCGTCTTAGCTTGAAACATGAAATGATTTAGTGGATAATAATTATCACTGGTGTTTTTAGTTTGTAGAAAATAATTTCTTTTTTTTTTTTTTACAATATATTATAACTGCAATTTTGCTGAAGACAATGATCCTAACTGATGTTTTTCTTCTTAAATTCTGAGGACCATTTCAATGATACAATGTTATATCTAAGAAAAAAAAACTTTTTTGAATCTCAAGTAGAGCCAATTTATATTAACAAAAGAGTGTTATTTGAAAATGGAACTAAAGTATTAAAAGCTACCCAAGTACCAAATCAGAAGCCCATTTGAACCCATAAAACATGATGTAGTATTTTTCTACTTCGAACAGCAAATACCCCTTAAGTTTCAACAACTCCTAAATCAATTTGTGATGAATGAAATTTTTAAAAAATTGTTTCGTTTTTTTTTCTTTTTTGTTACTGTAAACACAGTTATACGTTCTAAAGTTTAGAATACAATCAACTAAAACCATTGTTTGGTATGAAATATTAAAAATTATTATTAACTATTCTCTGGAAAATAACATTAGGATATAAATGGAGAATTACACTGGTTGAGAAGGAAGAAGAATTTAAAAAAAAAAAAAGTTAATAGCACATTGCTGTTCTATGAATCAATCCACTGTTAAATGGCTTCTAATAAATCTTGTTGACCAAGAAAGGCAGGACTTATTAGAAAATATACTTAAGACATTTTCATGAGTGAAATAAATTTATAAACTTGTAAATAGTTTTGAAACATGGTTATGAAAATAAGAGGGAGAAAAAAAATGAACGAAAAAGGGGGAAAAATGAAAGAAAAAAAAAATGAAAATAAAAAATCTAAAACAGAATGAAAATAGGAAAAGTTTTCCAGCCACTGAGCTGAAGCACAATGAGGTAGTATAAATTATGAAGCTTCTACTTCCACTGGGCTTCCCAGCAAAACTGAAACCAAATCTTTTAACTCCAGGAACGCTTAATATCTCTGTACAAACACGCACACTAAAAAGTTATTGCGCATAGTCAATTGGTACAGCTTGGTACAGCCTGGTACAGCTTGAATGGAACTGAGGGAGTTCATAAGAACTAACGATGCAACCAGTTCTGCAACAACTGCTCTTTTAGTTTGTTTGTTTGTTTTCTTTTTTTTTTCATTTTCTTACTCTCCCTCTCTTTCTCTCTCCTTCTCTCACTCCCTGTTGACAAATACTCCCGGTTAAGGGTCAACACCCTGAATCATGAGGTCACCAAGACAAATAGCAACACTAGCAGAAGACCAGCAAGCCCGGAGAGAAACCCTCTGTTTGCTCTTGGGCTCAAAACTTGAGTAGCAAACAAGCCTAATTAGATATCATCTTTTTTTTAAGATGGTAGGGTGAGATTTAAGGGAAATTTGGCTGCTATTTCTAGCAGGTCAAGCGACCACATAGAGGCTCCTTTGTTGGCTCATATATTTGTGGGTGTATACATGTGTGTGTGTGTATGTGTGGGTGTGAGGCATGGTGGTCTGCGTACGTATATGCATGGATTATCTAATCATCAAGTTTATTGTTTACTCCAATATTTTCTGGAAGCTTGAATTCACGTCGCACATAGAACAAAATATAGGCTTTACAGCGTGACACAGTCTCTTCATTGCATACTGTGACATTACTGTCATTAAAGTGGTACCAAACACCTGCAAACAAGAAGAACAAAATTAAATTTCAAAAGAAATTCTTAGGGAATCTTACCACCAACTTTTCCCCATTTTTAAAAAATTATAAACATATCTTCAGAATACTAAATATTATAAAGAATAAAACAAAAAATGGACTATATACCTGTTGTAATTTGGTCAGCTATAGTCCGATGATATTTCGGAATTACAATTCCTTCTTCAGATCTTCTAAGAAGATCTGAAGAAGGAATTGTAATTCCGAAATATCATCGGACTATAGATAACCAAATTACAACAGGTATATAGTCCTTTTTTTTTTAGTTTATAGTGCATTGTTGTACCATTGTAAACTTTTTATTCTTTATAAACAATACACAATGCTTCAAGCGAACTACAACACTCTCCTAACTAAATATTATGCTCGAGTCCATACTAACAATTCACTCCAAGTGATTATAAAGCCATCTGTCCATTCATCTTTTCTTTTTTCATGTCAACCTTACTCATTCAAACAGATACACTCTGATGTTTAGCAGAGTGAGCAAACATTTAGTCAAATTTGTTCTGGTTAGGATCACCTTCTCTCTCTCTCTCTCTCTCTCTCTCTCTGTCTCTCTCTCTCTCGGTCAGGTATTATTTACAGTCAAACTTCAGTTTACTAATGCTTCTCATGAAAAGCATGTTGGTTTATAAACAATTTTTTTTAATGTAAAGCATCTCAGGTGATGAATGGTGCCTCGAGTAATGAGCACACAGCCTGGCCACAACAATTGACAACAAGCTGGGTGCATCAGTGGGGGAGGGAGTGTCGGTTGCTGTCTAGCGTTCACTCAGTACACATCCCTGCATAAATTTGCTGTGAATTCTCTTGACTTTCTGATGGCAGAAATAGTTTTGGTTTACTAACATTTCAGGCATTCAGGAATGAATGAAATTCATAAGCTAATGCTCCACTGTATCTGCTCCTGAAACAATATTTTACTACAATGTAGCAAAATATTCACATCATTAAGATGGTAGATGCAATCTCAGAGAAATTTGGCTGCTATTTCTACCAGGATCAATAACTACATACAGTCTCCTTTGTTGATTCATGCAAGCTATGTTGATCACACACACACACACACACACACACACACACACACACACACACTTGGTGAGATTATAATAAATACAGCAAGAAATATTTCCCAAGAAGTGTAGCAATTTACAAAACAGCAATGACTGCATTTATTGAAAAGTTATTTTCAACAATGTTAAATACAAAAGTCCATTTGAATTGCAGAAAGTCATCTCACCTTTGTGAATAGCATATGAAGTATAATGTCCTGAACCAGCACTGACAAATATGGAAAATAAAACAAATGAATTAGATTGTTTTTACTGATTAGATATATTTGAATGATTTAATGTTACAAACAACTACACAACAAATCTTAGATATTTTATATAATTTATACCAATACCATATAAGGAAGCTTACTGAAATTTTTGGAAGTAATGTCTTAGCTATTTTGCTGCACTAAAATTATAAAAACTAATCATCATCATCATCATTTAATGCTCACTGTTTCGTGCTTGTATGGGTCAGACAGAATTTGTTGATGCAGATCCATGACCAGGTGCCCTTGCTGTTACCAACCCTCATGTATTTCAAGTAAGGAATAAACACCACTTATATGATGGTGGTGCTTGTTTACAACCATCACACACGCACACACACACACGACAAGCTTCATTCAGTTTCTACCGACTAAATCCACTTGCAAGGCTTTGGTCAGTCTGACCCATGCCAGCGTGGAAAACGGAAGTTAAATGATGAAGAAATTATGCCAAAACTGAGAACATACAAATGAGATGCGATCCTCCAACTTGTCTTAGACAGCTGTAACACTGAATAAGAACTTACTCAGAGAGGAATGACCCATCCATTCCTTGCCAACACTGAAAGCAGACTGATGAAGATGATGATGAAGATGATGATGATGATGATGATGATGATAAGATCTAACATTCAACGTCAGATGAATCTAAAATAAAATAACAAAACATTCCATAGAAGTTGCTAGTTTGATTGAAAAACCAGGATCAATATTTTTGGTGAAGAATATAATATTGTTTGAAACAGAAATAAGGAATTTTGTTTTAAGATGATAAAAGAATCTGAATAACTTCCCTTCCTTTGAGTGAACAATATTTTTGGAGAGTGGTACCTGTCCACTTGACAATAGGGGTATAATATCAATTAATGAGCATGCCTTTATGGGAAATTCTTCAATTTCTTTATATATATATTTTTTAATCATTAGATGGCAACTTGTTGAAGCACTGTCTTCAAGGATTTTATTTAACCTCAAAGACAAAAGGCAAAAAAAAACAAAAAAACACTAAATTTGAAGAGGAGGCAACCGAGGCAGATTTTTGTTTGATGCATCAACTTTTTGACATCACACACTAACACACACATCCGTTAGACATCAAGACGATTTCTTTCTACCAAATTTAACCACACTAAGGTAGAAGACACTAGTCTATGCTGTCAACTGGAGTGGGACTGAACCAGTCATTACATGGTTGCAAAGGAAACGTTTGCCACACAGCCATGCTAATATGTTATATGATCTGACTAAATCATTTATAAGAAACTGTGGTTTAATCACATATAGATGATGGACAAATCACAAACTATATCTAAACATAGTGACATATCCATAAAAATTATTTAGAAATGTTAACTTGAACCAGAAAAAAAGGAGCAGACGAGCTGGAAGAAAATGGGAAATTTAACTTCTGTTACTAAAATAAAGTTAGTTTATTTATAAATAAAATATCATACATTTGAGAAAAAATAGTAAGAACAATCAAAGTGAAATGTAAGACGAAAATAAAATGCTGCATTTGTAGTCAGTAAACGTGAGATATATAAGGTTATTAAATTTACACAGTTACTAGCAAGGAATTATTTGCAAATTGTATTTTATTATGAAAATAGTTGATAACAACAAAGTTAAAAGAGGGATAAATACAAAGTAACAACATGTTGGATACACATACACTGGAGATAAATATTTTAATGTAAGATAAAACTAAGTGATGATCTAAAAAAAAAAAAACTGCGATAAAGATAATTGTGAGTGAATTTCTGAAATGGTGAAAACTTGTGACATGATTCTAACTAACTAATAGTGGAGATAATATTCACAAAATCAAGAAATAAACTCACCCAGAACCATGGTGGACAATAACAGCAGCTAAATCATAAAGGTTGCTGCCAGAGAAGCTACCTCGTGTCTCATGCTGTAAAAATGACAGTATTCCTGATTAGAAGACTGCAAACAAAACTTTCTTTTTCTTTCTTTTTTTTTTTCAATAGAAATTTTAGGATACATGATTTTAGAAATGGAAGCAAAAAAAAACTGAAAATGTTTTAAGGTGGCTGCCAAAAACTCAAAGGAATTCATGAGTATCCCAAGTAAAAACGTAGAAAAAAATAAAAACACTGAAGAGTGTTAAGTCTTAGACATATTCTTGGATTGTTTCGTACCAAATTCTTATTGCATACACTAATGATTCCCAAAGGGCATGGTGTGAGAGATGGCAAGTATAGCAGGAATATTTCTTGTATACCACTTAGAAGACATTTATTTCATCACAAAAGTTTTTGTGATGAAATAAATGTCTTCTAAGTGGTATACAAGATTAAGACCTGCATCATAACAGATGCATTAAAACAGATCTGAAGAATATGAGTTTTTGGCCACCAAAGACAGTGAGGCTGAACTAGTAAAAAAATTAATTGATTAATTAAAACACACATAACAAACACACTAAATACTGGTGTTGACATGAACGAATGATATTTTGTACATTTTAATCCTGCTTTTTTTGTTTGCTTTTAACAACCCCAGAATTTAATGAGATAAAACAGTTCATTTGAATTTCATTTTAATTTTACTACTAATGACATGTAAAAAGAAAAAAGAAAAAAATGGAAAGCATAATGATGAGGTTGCATTTTAATTTAAATTATTTATCCAATAATTTTTATGTTTTAGAAAAGTTGTTTGAGTCCAAGACAAAAGTAGACTGTACAACTTCTATTCATAAAGACAAGGTGGAAGATAATTTCATGTGATTGAAATGCAGTAGAAAAATAAAAACAAAAAGAAACATTGGCCAGTACTGGGTCAAACAGCATGTATACTAACTTACCAAGTTGTTTAACACATATCGGTTCATATCAAGACCACGTATTGGAAACTCAACAAAAGTCTCAATTTTTAATCTAAACACAGAATTCCACCGAAATCTCTTCAAATGCAAGCATAAAACCTGAATAGAAATAATTATGATAGAATGTTATTGACATCGCACAAAATAAACTAGAAATTAAAGCAATGTAAATAGACAATGAAGAACCTCCCAAATAAAGCTTAATCAGAGTGTTGGGGTTAAACAAGAGGTCACACACACTTGACCTTCAAATAAGGGTTATGTAGTGAGAATGCCAAGTTGTATTTGGGACACTAAATACATATAAACTCTTATGAAATTTCTTACAACAAAAACATCACATACAACACCTATGGCTAAGAGAAAACTGGCTAAACTAGATTCTATTACAGTTGTTACAACAACCAACACACAAAATAATTTTAGATATATTTGTAAACATTAAATGATCATGAACTAAATAGAAAAAAAATAACCAGATGGGAACGGAACCTTTATCTCCTGATGCTATTGATTCTAATTATTCCTTAGACTGATTATAATGTTTTATATAGTTTACACTATAGAGCTGGAACCATTCTTCATTACCCTAATATATAGTCTGAACACAATGAGCAGCCTTCTTTGACTAAACACACAATTTTGAATACATTTTTGGAGGCAGGAAATGGTTCTTTGTAATGTTCATTCTTTTCCAAAGACAAATCAACAAAGAAGCTGATGGCCTACAGCACAGATCATATTAATGAAAACCAGCTGCAGTGGTGGTATCACTATATATACAATTGATGTATACTGATGTAATCTTTTAATGAGAGATTAACCCCCTTTTATTCAAGGCAGAAATATACGAGTGGTGACATTCATGCTTACCCCAAGGCGGCTGGCAATGTAACTGAAGTGAAAAGTCTGGAGTTAAGAATAAAACTTCAGCTGCAAACTCATCTTACAAGGAGTCTATTTCTGTTATATGTTGCGTCACTTTACCAGCAAAATTACCAATTCTATCACTTTTTTATTTCGTACCAACATGAAATGTCACTACAATGGGTTGTCAGATAAATGTGTTTTTTTTTCTATTTATTTTAATCCTTTCCAATGTTATTTGAATTAACATGAAGAATATCTTTATTGTAATGTTTTATAAGTTCGCTTTTTTTTTTTTTTTTGTATTCTGCAACTTTTATCGTTTTTTTAAATTTGAATAATTTTACCACTTTTCAGACATATGATGATGGAGTGCCAAGAAAAAAAAAAACAAAGAACGAATCTTGTCTGACAACTCAATACCATTTGCTAAGAGATAATTATGATTTCTAACATAAGAGCAAGGTCAAACATTTTGGGAAAAGATAAAGCCAAATATATTGACTCCAGTAACTGATTGGTACTTCTTTATCAACCATTGGAATTGTATTTTCTGAATACAATTTTCATAATAGTACAGACACACAAGCAGAAATAATTTAGATACAATAAAGTCTCTAGATGCGAACAAATTAGAAATAAGCTGCAGCTTAACAAAATGTGTAGAATTAAGAAATAAAATTGACTTATTACCAACAATTAGAACAAGACAACAATCACCATTTTAAAACATATCTGAATAAGCAGAAGGAAATAAAACAATGAATAAATAACAGAATCCATTTACATTTGGTAAACGTCTAATCCAAAATTTTTTGGTTGAATGTTGTTTTTTCTTACAGTTGCTACACATATAAAGTTCTGATTCTTCTAATTCTTCTATATCTGTGAAACTGGTCAAACAATCTGAAGAATTAAATATTAAAAAAAATAAATAAATTCATTAATAAATAATAATAATAATAATAATAATAATAATGGTGGTTTCATAAATAAGAACATGACTGCAAGATTATTGGGAGGAAAGTCAATAATAATAATTGATAGGCACAGGTGTGGCTGTTTGGTAAGAAGTTTGCTTCCCAACCACATGGTTCAGGGTTCAGTCCCATCAAATGATACCCTGGGGAAGACCAAAGCCTTGTGAGTGGACTTAGCAGATGGACACTGAAACCAGCCACCATATATATATCATCATCATCATCAACAACATTTAACATCCATTTTCTATGCTAGCATGGGTTGAATGATTTGACAGGAACTGGCAAGGCCAGGGCTGTGCAAGGTTCCACAGTCTGTTTTGGTTTGGCTTCAACAGCTGGATGCCCTTCCTAATGCAAACCACTTTACAGAGTGTACTGGATGCTTTTTATGTGGCACCATCACCAGTGCTCTTTAGGTGGCACCAGCACCCACACCAATGCTTTTTATGTGGCACTTTGGTTTTAGGATCTCAGTTCTGTTGTGGTGGGCAGGTCTTGTATATGTGTTTTACCGTCTCCTTGCCTTGGCAGTGGATGATAGTTGCAAACAAGTGTCCTTCTGTCTGGCACAGCAATGATTCTGCCAGCTCACATACACAGAGAGAGAGAGAGAGAGAGAGAGATGCAGTAAATCTTATTTGTAACTTCTCACAATATGGAGAAAGAAACTGCTTGTACTCACCGGTTAATTTACACCTTCCTTCACTTTCTTTGGATTTGAGAGCTGTTTTTGAACAATACTGGATTGGAATATCTAATGATAAATCTAGAAAATAAAGTAAAATAAAAAGAAATACTGAGAATAATATCAGTTTATTTACATGTATATTGTCAGTATAAGCCAATCATTCTCAATGGGATTCATAAGGCCTCCTGAGTGGCGAAGCCAAATTTGGAGAAGACCTCAGCCTGAAAACTGAAAAGGAGGACCCTGATACATTTCAAGTGAGCTATGTACAAACCCTTTTTGACATCAAACCCTGAAACCTGAGAAGAGATCCTTAGGGAGCCATGATTGGTATAAATGATATGTTGCATTGTTCATGTGATTAGGATTTCATACAACCAAATAGTTATATCTGTTACCTCTATCTGCAAGTATATATATATATATATATATATATATATATATATATCATCATCATCATCGTTTAACGTCCGCTTTCCATGCTAGCATGGGTTGGACGATTTGACTGAGGACTGGTGAAACCGGATGGCAATACCAGGCTCCAATCTAATATATATATATATATATATATATATATATATATATATAGGAGAGTATTGTAGTTCGCTTGAAGCATTGTGTATTGTTTGTAAAGAATAAAAAGTTTTGAATGGTACAACAATGCACTATAATACAAGCAATGGGCTCTATACCTGTTGTAATTTAGTCATCCATAGTCTGATTTGATATTTCGGAATAAAGGAATATTATTCCGAAATATCATATCAGATTATGGATGACTGAATTACAACAGGTAAGTCATTGTTGTACCATTACCATATTGCACAAAATGCTTAGTGCCATTTCTTCCAGTCTTTCATTCTGAGATTCAAATGTTGCCATGGTTGACTTTGTCTGTCATCCTTCTGTGGTTTATAAAGTAAGTCCTGGTTGAGCACTGAGGTTAATGTAATCGACTACTTCTTCCGCCACAAAATTTCAGGCCTTGTGCTTGTATTATGATTATTATAAGGCGGTGAACAGCAAAATCGTAAGTACACTGGGCATTTTGACTGTCCTTACATTCTGAGTTCAATTTCTGCTGAGGCTGACTTTGCCTTTCAACTTTTCGGGGTCAATAAAATCAGTATCAGTAGTCAATTTGCCCCCTGCCTCTCCTGAAATTGCTGGCCTTGTGCCAAAATATGAAACCAATATTATGATTAACATCATTATCTTTATACTCATCATCATCATCATTGTCATCACTAAATTAAACTAAATATTACAAAAGAAAAGAAAAGAAAGAAAAAAGGATGATTACCAAGAAAAGGGTCGTGTTTTTTAGATTCCATATTACATATCAAACAATTGACCTCATTCTGAAGTAAACCACCGAAAATGGCAGTCACAATTGTACTTTTGCCTTTTGGACCAATAAACGGACTGTTGTCATTTGGGTAGGGTAAAAGAGTGAGTAATTCTGTATGTAGTCTGTCTAATAAGTAGCGCATGAACTCGTGGGCGTCTTGTTGTTGGTAACCTCTGAAATATGGGAAACAGTGATTTGTTCACATTTGGCATTGAAGTGGATTACATTAAATCAGAAGTAGTAGTAGCAATCAGCAGTAGTAGTAGTAGTAGTAGTCAGTAATAAATTTTCACATATTAAGGAAACAATAATCATTATGGAACGGAGAGGCTGGAAGTTACGAAAGCAGTAATTTAGTAACTTGGGGCTGCTCTGAGATTAAAAGGTTTGGATAATTTAACCCTTTAGCATTTAAACCAGTGATATCTGGCCCTAATATTCTACTTGTTTTATGTTCAAGCCAGCCAGATCCAGCCTTTCACACCCACCCAACAATGTTATTCTAAAAATAAAAAAAATCACATCATCGAAATCTAGAACCTTTGAGATAATGCATGATTAATCCAAAACATGAATAAATAAGTATTACATTTGACAGTAATCTGAATGCTAAAGCTTTAATGACCAATAGAATAAGATAAACCATCATCATCGTTTAACATCCACTTTCCATGCTGGCATGGGTTGGATGGTTTGATTGAGGACTGGCAAGCCAGGAGGCTGCACCAAACTCCAATCTGATTATGCATCAATATATTATACAAACAAGTGCTAATTAATGGAATGTTTGGAATATGTATAAATCTTTTAACTTTTGCTTGTTCAGTCATTAGACTGCAGCCATGCTGGGGTACTGCCTTGAAAAGTTACAGGGATGTAAACAAACCAACACTGTTTGTCAAGCAAAGTAGTGGGGGACAAACAGGCACAAAGACACACACACATGACAGGCTTCTCTCAGATTCTGTCTACCAAATCCACCCACAAAGCTTTGGTCGGCCCAAGGCTCTAGTAGAAGACACTTGCCTAAGGTGTCACAACAGTGGAACTGAACCCAGAACCATGTGGTTGGGAAGCAAACTTCTAACCAGACAGTCGTAAGATTTTAGTGTTTTACTTTTTCAGTAAAAATTACTGCAATAAATCACATCTAAAAGCTTTATTTGTTACTTGAAATTCTTTATTTTAGCACAGAAATCGTAGACCAATAGATTTACCCATTTGTCTTATAAAAATTAATAATATAATGTTAAATATGGCCAGAGTTGATGCCAACTAAATTTGGCCTAAATTGTCCCAGATAAAATCAGACAATTGACAGAAATGTCTTGTAACCTTCGTACATACCTAAATCTGGGTACAACTTGCCAGATCACTGAGAAGAGGGAATCTGGGGATATAGCTGTCTTGGTTCCCTGCCATAAAGCTATCAATGTTTTCCGCAGTTCTTCCACTAAAAGCCTAAAATAGATAGAATAAAAATAAAGACAAAATATGATAAACAAAGGAATAAATAGGATTATATTTCAGAAAGTTTGCCTTTTCCTTAAAGATGAAACAATGATTAATATTAGCAAGAGCAATGTGTTTTGATTGAGTTAATCTGTGATTGACATCAGGTGTTTTATTCTTAGATCTGTACATAAAACCAGGTTGGATTTGAACTAGGGACCTGTATTTTTGAACGATGTATCACAACAGTCTTAACCACTTGGCCAGATTTTCCCAATGAGCTCCTTTTGAGGTCAAGTGGCAGAAATGTCAGAACTTAAGACTAAGTACTTTACAAATATTTAAATTCAGGGTCTCAAGTTCAAATCTAGTAAGGGCTTATTTCACCTTCAAGCAATGCAAGAATCCCAGAGGGAAGCAACAAAAACAAACAGAGAATGAGTAACTTTTTCTAACTGGTCTCAGTCAAACTGTGACCAAACTGGGGCAATTTAGTCAATTTTACCAATCCTAATGATCATTTTAGTATGTGGTACTCATTTTATTGTCCTTAGAATAATAGAAATAGATCTAGGTGGAATTTCAACTCACTTCATAAAAAAAAAAATGTAACCAATACTTGTAAAGTACAATAATTTATAACATATCAAAAAAAATAGTATCAGTCATGCACTGAGATTGATTAAGGCAATAAACATTTATGACCCTGTGTCAAGGTTAGAAAGCGTTATTAATAAGCTTAGAGTTGGTCTGAGTCAACAGTTAATGAGCATAAACAGGAGCATAAACAAACAAGAATAAAGATAAGAGCCAGCTGTTCTGCCCGTATTTCATACACAGAAGAGTATAAACAAGAAATCAACCTTATACTTACACATCTTCCCCATTTTTTGTTCGTTTAGCATAATGACATTTCCTCATTTTGTATACTTGATCTTCCAAAGAAGGTAAACGTTTAATGTAACCACAAAATTCCTCTATATTGCTGCAAGAGACAAACCACAAAACTGTTCAGAAATAAATGGAACCATGTTTTCAATTCTTTTATTCTTTCTTTTTTTCTTTTATTCTTTTATTTGCTTCAGTCCTTTGACTGCGGCCATGCTGGAGCACCGCCTTTAGTTGAGCAAATCAACACCAGGACTCATTCTTTGTAAGCCTAGTACTTATTCTATCAGTCTCCTTTGCTGAACTGCTAAGTTAGAAGGACGTAAACACACCAGCATTGGCTGTCAAGTGTGGGGGGGGGGGGGAACAGACGCACACACACACACACACACACACATATGTGGGAATTATTTTTATTATCATTTCTTTCAGTAACCATGTGATATGAATGCATATTTTCTCATCAAATTTTAATCATCTCTATATTCCCCCTAAACCCTGGTTAAAGGTTAGTTTTAATTATTGATTCTCAACAAACACTGGTATAATTAAGACATATTGGTTATGTTTACCTCGGTCTATTGAACTAAAATTTAACTGCTACTATTTTATCTTTAAAATGAAATCCCAACAAAATGCAAGCAAACATTCTATTGATCATAAATCTTTAAAAATCCAGACAACAAAGAAGTAAAATTTAATTAAAGCACCTTTTAATTTAAAACTATTTTATATAATTCCCAAAATCATCAAATCAAATTAGTGTTTAGTAAAAATATTTTAAACTATTTTTATAAATTGCAATAAATTCTAATCCAATAAGAAGACATAATTAGGACTACTCCAAACCTATTTTGGAGAATTTAACATCTGGAGAGAAGACGATGGTTTGGAAATCAAAGAATTGTGAATTTAACTTTGGTATATTATAGGTGCAGGCATGGCTGTGTGGTTAGGAAGTTTGCTTCCCAACCATGTGGTTTTGTGTTCAGTTCCATTAAGTGAACCATGAGCAATTGTGTTCTACAATAGTCCCAGGTTGAGTGGATTTGGTAGGTGGTAACTGAAAGACATTCGTTGTATGCATACATGTGTATGCATGTACACAAATGTGTGTACACTCATCAGGACATCATATGATGGTTGTAAGCTAATGGTATAGAAGAAGGGAAAGGAAAGGGGATACATCTATAATAAAGAAACAACAAACATAACCAAATGATGATCAGAAAATATTTTTTTACCTGAGTGACTGTAAAACTGCATTCATAAAACATGTGTTCCCCAAATTCCGAAGCCCAGATGATCTTGGATTGGTATCTTTGTCCTTATTATTATAAAAAATAAATAACAAAAATAAATTAAAAAATAAAAATAAATAAATTTAATGCAAATATAAATAATGAAAAAGATTTCGTCTGAGCGTTGAGTCAAAGGTTAATTTTTGGTAAAATCAGTTGCTGAGAGAATATGTGAAGGGAACAATCCTTGTTGCACTTCCTCTAGATGCATAACTTAAATAAACTTATTTGATAAATGGACACCATTTAGGTGTTGCTTTCTAATTTCAAATACATCAAGACTGAATCATCAACACACCTCACACACACGTGCGTGGTGTGTGTGTGCGTGGTGTGTGTGTGTGTGTGTGTGTGTGTGTGTGTGTGTGTGTGTGTGTGTGTGTGTGTGTGTGTGTGTGTGTGTTATATATTGCCTTGTATTGTAGCTAGGGGCTGACCAATACCTTGTGAGTGAATCAGACACAGAGAGAAACTATATAAGGCCTATTACATATCCCACACTCCCCACCTGCAGACTCAGCAAGTACAAAATAAAGAAGAAAAGGAAAAAAAAAGGCATGGCTGTGTGATAAGAAGTCTGTTTCCCAACCACATAATCCTGGATTCAGTTCTGCAGTGTGGCACATTGGGCAAGTCTCTTCTACTATAGTGGAAGAGACGAGTGGATTTCGTAAGTGGAAACTGAAAGAAGTGTGTGTGTGTGTTTGTGTGTGTGTGTGTTTGTGTGTGTGTGTGTTTGTGTGTGTGTGTGACCTCTGCTTGACAACCGGTGTTGATGTGTTTACATCCCAATGACTTAACAGTTTGACAAAGGGACCAATAGTATAAGTAAAAAAAAAAAAGGTACTGGTGTCAATTCATTCAACTAAAACTTTGTCAAGGCAGTGCTCCAGCATGGACACAGTCTAATGACTGAAACAAGGACAAGATACAGGATCAAAGATAGTATGCATTACAGTAATACAAACCAACCCCAGTAGTTGACTGGTATTTTATTTTACAATCCTGGAAGGATGAAAGCTAAAGCTGACATCAGCCAGATTTGAACTCAGAATGGCTGTAACTGAATATAGTAAGTTATTTTGTCCAATGCTCTAAAAATAATGAAATTTGTTGAATTTTCATTAGATAAGCACAAAAAAGAGTTCAAAGTACTGGCAAGAGAGTACTAGCTGAAACATTTCATGACACTCAGTGTTGTTTGCTTCTTCTGTTTGGATGAAAAGAGTACAATGTACTTTAATCTAAGCCAGAATTCTATTACAATTATTATCAGCCAAGCAGTGTGACTTGGCATATATCATACCAGAACTGTGAATTAAGGTTGCTGATGCATGCACAAAACAATTCCCTGACTAATACAATAATACTGCAACTGTCCGCTATGTATTTACATTGCTGACAGCTGGAAAAGTGTTGAGCTACAAGTTGAAGGAAACTGATGTCAAAATCATGAAATACAATATTTTACTTCAATATCTACAAACAGCACCACGATACTGTTGTTATTAGATATACTTGTATATACACAATTATATTGTGTGCACACACACATACAAAGTATACTTTTTTTTATTCAGTCATTGGGTAGTGGTAGTGCTGGTAAAATGCTTTCAAGTGTTTAGTTGTTGATATTGTCTACCCTGCGACTAATTTCAGGCTGGTACTTATTTTATTGAGCACGGCTTGTCAAAACTACTAAGTTAGGTAACATAAAAGGATGCAACGCAAACAAACACGCACATACAGGGTGGGCTTCTGCACAGTTTCCATCAGCAAAATTCAACACAAAAGGTATGGACCAACCTGAAGCTACAGTAGAAGGCAATGGGATTGAACATGAAACCAGATGGTTGCACATCAATCCACTCAACCACATGGTTATATCTGCACTTACATAAACTTTATAATTACATAAATATAGTCTATACAGTGATTATTAAAGTGTACAACAGAGGCAACAGGTGTATATCTTATACCATCTAGCTATATATATATATATATATATATATATATATATATATATATAATCTTGTTTTAACACAAACAAAGGCATAAATTATTACAAATGGATGGGGACTATGCCAAATATGAAATTATGCTTTATATATATATATATATATATATATATATATATATACACACACACACACACACATATATATTCTTTTACTTGTTTCCATCATTTGACTGTGGCCATGCTGGAGCACCGCCTTTTGAAAAAAGGTTTTTGTGTTTTCATCCAAAACAGAGACAAACACCATTCCTCCATGTGATCGGCTTAAAAAATTGTTAAGATATTAGGATATTTTTCTTCACATGAAACCAATGGTGGCCTTAATACACAAATAAAGAAGTTTTATCCACCAATGCGGTGTTGAGAACATTCTCACTGTTTGTCATTTATATGTGTGTATATATATATACATACATACACATACTTACATACAGAGGGGAGAGAGAAAGAGTGAGAAAGAAAGAGAGAGAGAGAGAGCAAGAAGGAACATAGAAAATGTAGTCAGTATTAATGCATTATATGATTTACATGTGTTTCATGAGATTGGCAGGCATCAATTATGTGAACACAAAACCCAATTACACGAACAAATGCTACAAGACCCACTCCAGCATAATGTGGCAAAAATACAACACACACATTAAAAGAAAGAAAAAAAAAATGAAGAATACTGAAACATGTCATGAAATATATTATACTGCCCAAAATATATGAGAGATTTTTGAATTTGAATTCATTCAATATTGTAACAACTGTCTACTGATGTAGCTGGTTTGGCCTTTATTTATTTATTTATTTCTGGCAAAAAATCGATTGAATCAACAGTAGTGTGTGACTGACATTTTATTTGACTTGATCCTAGAGGGATTTAAAGCCAGGCTATAAAGTGACATCCTAGACTAAATCTAGCAAGGCACATTGCTAATAATCCCAACCCTGTCCTCTACCTATCAACCACTGCCACTGGCACGGTTGCTATTCTTGTCTTCAAAAGAGAAAGAAGTAGACGACTCACCAATTTCATTTTTTTCCTTTTGTTATTTTCAACTGAATCTGTTTGAGAAATTCTTTTAGATTTGTCTCTCAGCCGGCTCTGTGGACTGCATGGGTAGGAAAAAGAGAAATAATTATCACATGTATATTACACGCACACACACACACACACACACACACGTACGTTTCAGAACACGTTTAAATATGTAGAATATCACAACGGTAAACAAAAGATATACATAAAGCACTGATCTTTAACATTTTTGCATATTAAATGTAAGAATGATCACATCAATATTATATATATATATATATATATATATATATATATTAAATATATATTTTTTTTAACCAAAAAATTTGGTAAAAAATATAGTATCTGTTAACAATCTTAGCAGAAAACTCACAGTTGAGTCTTTGAATATATATCAACTTTAAATAGAGCTCAAAATTAATCCATTGAAAATACTTTATTGCAACAACAATTGGACATAGGTCTATTTATTTGTTATTATTATTGTTATTATTGTTATTGTTGTTGCAATAAAGTATTTTCAATGGATTAATTTTTAGCTCTATTTATATATATATATATATATATATATATATATATGCTTCTGAATTTTAGTAGAAAGCCAGCAATTTCTAAAGGAAAGGGGTTATCACTGTTATCTCTATTAGCTTGTATGTTTTTCCCTGCATGTCCCAAACATTTTGGTATATCAGACAAGTGCCATCCAGAAAGTCTAGATACTCTAGCATCTGTTCTTGTAAAAACCATGTGCCTATTCTTTTGGCCTGTGTAGTTTTACACATCTAGTTAATCCCCATCAAGAAGGATATTGGTGACAGACGACCCTGCTGTACTTTATAATTGGATGTCCTTCTTGACACCAACTGTTGAATAATGTTGAACATTGTTAAGAAGGACACCAAGTGTCACAACTGCCCAACTAGTACAAATATGAAGACACACACACTCACATTACAGAAATATGTTTGTTCTTCCAGAGGAGCAAGGAAAGTATGCAGAGATTTAAGTGTAAACACGGCAGAAAAATGAAGGAGGACGAGGGGAAAATATTCGAAGATGATGGAGAGAGAGTCTTGCTTCTTTTATTTTATTATTATTTTATTTTTGGTTTTTACTGGATTAAGCAACAGGAAGACAAAAAAATATAAATACCTGTTCAGTGATTGAAGATGTTTTCGGAGTTTTTCAAGATGTCCTCCTTTAGTATCATTGACCACAAATTCATCACAGACATAACTAATAGAAAGTAAAAACAAGAGAAATATATTTCAGTGGTAATCAATAAAACAAATATTTCCACAGGATCTGAAATAGAGGGAGGGAGGGAGGGAGGGAGGGAGGGAGGGAGGGAGGGAGAGAGAGAGAGAGAGAGAAAGAGAGAGAGAAAGAGAGAGATATGAAGAATAAAGAATGGGGAAAAACAGAAACATTTGAAATGGATTGACAGAGAAACAGCTGTAGGGGTGATCTGCCTGTTTTTATCATTATAAGGGAAAAGTGCTTATGCTTTGTGAGACATTGCTGGCAAGCTAAACAAGACCTACAGCTATGGATGTCAAAGCACAACTGTACTCAAGCTTGTCATCTGCACACAATGTGTGCACATCAACTCATCAGAGACACTAGGTGCCTCCCCAAAGACCGCCTTCAACTGATGCAGGATCGAGATGGATGGTGTGTGCAGGTAAAAAGTGTCTGAGCAAGCTTGACCAGATGACAATGGCAGAGTTTGTAGAACATCAGACAAAATTCATTTTTGTATTTAGTCAGATTCCTTGAGATTTCAACCCCAAATAGCACCAGGATTAATTTTTCAGGATCAATAAAACAAGTACCAGTCATATGCTGAGGTTGAATAATAACAGTAACAACAGCTGCCGCCGCCGCCACCACCGCCAAGACAACAATGCAATAGGCAAAGTGTGCACTTCTATCAGTCTATGTTAGGAATCAATGAGTTGTTAATTCATAAACCAGTTTTGGTTTTTCAAACCCAAAATTACTGCAGTTATGGCCAGAAGTTCTTTACCTTCACCAAATTAAACACAATAAAAATGCCTGAAAACTAATCTGGTCATAATAACTGATGACTAGTAGGCTTGAAATTTTGCCAGTTATTTGAGTTTAAATCCTCCAATACTTTATTGCACTCCATCTTTGAACACTTACTGATTGTCTGTAAATTTCAAGTGGAGCTCATCTTGTAGTAAAATAAACTTATATCTGGGTTGGTGCAACTACTACAACAAATATTCCAGTATAAAAGACAGATTCACACATCAATACAACTGCTAGACCACGGACACACTATTTCCTTTCTCTGCCTTTTCAATCATTACTGCAACAGCCTCTGTGCCTTTGAAATGGTAAGTTATGTACTGACCCTGCCCAAGCCTACCCAATACACTGGCACCTCCTCGACATCATCACTATGTCTCACATAAGAAAGCAAGGAAGATTCTATAAGGGTTGCCTGGCTTGCTAGAAACAGCAACCAAATCCCCACCAAATCACACTTACTGGTCTCAATAAAGACGAATACATTAGACCAGTCATTCTCAACCAGGGACAATATGAACCAAAGATTTTGCTGTTAAAAATTCTGTGATGAATTAGTTATACTTCAGCAAGACTCAAAATATTTCAACAATTTTTTTAATACAATTCCTAATAATATTTAATTAAAAAAAAATAAAAAGATTTTTTAAAATTGCAAATGGATAAGAAAGGTCCAGTAGAGTAAAACAAACTAAAGGGGTTCATAGGTAAAAAATGGTTCAGAACCATTGCATTAAACAATGTAGTCCCTGAAATAAAACGAAGACTGAATGATCCCCAGCTGGAATACCTTTAATCATGGGTCTGCTTGATCAGAGTTAAGTTGGGACTAAACAATAACAACAACTGAGTCTCACTGAACAAAGTCTACCCTGAGCTTTCTCTCCAAACCTTCTACACTATAAATGCATCCTTCTGGAATAGTCTCCCCAGATTAATTCTCATTTTCCTTACATCATCTTGCAGCAGTTCATATTGAACACTAGCCAGTATATGTCTCCCACTAACAAGGAAAAGTTGATAAACCAGACCTTAAGCAGGACAGTTAATAATTCATCGTACTTTGTTCACGTCAGAATATCTCGAAAGTTCAATTGTCAACTCACTGCCAAAAAAAAGTCCCTGCCAGCTGCTACTATCAATAAATGGGTCGATACATTTATGAAAATACAATTGAAGTTGCTGATTGCGATCACTTTGGGATGAAGTCTTTTCCAATATCAATAACCAGCTGATAAAATTATCTTTTCTCTACTTAATTAAACAATCTATGAGAACACCTGAGAATAAAGAGTTTGGAACCCACTCACCAATTTAATAACAATAACTAGCTGATAACATCATCTGTAATTATAGCAAATAGCTTCCGTTGTATATAGGAGAGTAAGGGAGAGAGAGAGAGAGAGAGAGAGAGAAGTATTATGAAAGAGTGAGAGAGTTTGAAAAACATAAGTGAAAGGAAAAGAGAAAGCAAGAAGGAGGGAATGTGAGGTAATGTTTCAATCACTTGGAAAGAAATTTATTAACCAAAATAAAACCAGTCCAAAATTTCTCAATCATTTTCTACTAAAATTATATCTCAACAGAGGAATTATTTATTTATCATTTTTAAACAGAATTATCACAGGATTATTTCAGCTTGAGGGAGCTTATTCAAATGACAATGATCATCTAAGCACCTAACAATAACCCATTGCTAATTCAGTATAAATATATATTTGCTTTTGTCCACTGTCTGCTTCCCATTAACATAATCCCAATTGCTTAGTAAAATTTTGGATTTGGATGTATTTTATAAATTCTGAATTCTTGTACATTTTGTTCTTTAAAATGAAACAACAACAACAATGATAATATCATTTTTCTTTATACTTTGCCATCAGGCTTGAAGTTTAGGGGAGATGGGGACAATCAATTATATTGGTTCCAGTGCTCATGTAGGGGCTGCAATAAGGGAGGAACACTTGCAGAAAACAGCACTGCTTGGAACTGCTCGAATACTCCGGATGGTACTCGAAAAATGAGGGGTGTTACTTTAGTTCACTGGGAGTGAATACCTGACACCATAGTGCATCTCCAGCGTTAGAAGCTGTACAAAGACAATAAAATAATAATAATAATAATAGCTTCTGATTTAGGCACAAGACCAGCAGTTTTGAGGGGAAGTCATTTGATAATGTCAATCCCATTTCTTGATTGTTTCTATACTTTATCAAAACCAAAAGAAGAAAAGGCAAAGTCGACTTTCATGGGATTTGAACCCAGAATGTAAAAAGCTGGAACAAATACTGCGAAGCATTTTTTTCTGATGCTTTAATGATTCAGCCATGCCTTTGAGGCCAGCAATTTTGAAGGAAAAGGGTTAATCAATATCATTGACCCCCAGTACTTTGTATTATCGACCCTGGAAGGGTGAGGAAAAAAAGCTGGCCTCAGTGAGATTTGAACTCAGAAACTCATAAACTGCAACTAAATACTGCAAGGCATTTCATCTGATGTTCCAATGGTTTTGCCAATCCACTAGTTATAATTATTATTATTTCTATTATAGGCAGAAAGCCAGAAAATTTTAAAGGTTTCAGCGTTTGATAAATACTTTATTTACTTAACCCTTGGAAGAATGAATGGAAAAGTTGATTTTGGCAGGAAAAGTATTCAGAATGTAAAAATGTGGAAGAAATGCCACAAAGCATTTCGTCTGACATTCCTGCGATTCTATCATTTCTGACAATGTTACAATCAACAGATTTAGATGGCTAGGAGAATCAGTTAAATCAACTGAAAACTGAAAAGCTAAAGGTGACCTTAGTGGGAATTAGGAACTGGACTCATAATAAAGAGATGTAACTAATTTCTACGAGGCCAGTGTCAGGTGATCTCCAAACTTTTAAATGAGAAGACAGTTTGCTGCTTCTTTTTTTTTTTTATTACATCACACATTTTCCAAATAAAAATGCTATTTGAAAAGCTCCTTAAAAGTTTTATTGCTTTTTCTAAACCAATAAAAATAATAAACTAAATAATTTGTTAGACATTTTATTGGTATGTGAGCAATCTTTAAGTACAAAAACCGGTGATTCAACACAGTGATATTTTTAGAAAACAAAAAGTTCTCATTTATTGAATAAATATAGGCAAATATTGTAGTGCCTTTATTTATCATATTAATTCACAATCCATCCCTTGCTAGGAGACACACATTGTAATGCATAATCCTCAACTCATATATCCTCTCATACAACATATCCAAGAAAAATGGTTAAATTGAGGCTAACGTCATCATGATCACATAACATCTGTTTCCCATGCTGGCATGGGTTAACGTAAATCTCACAACTAACAATAAAACTAAAGTAGCTTCAGAAATCCCAAAAACAACCGAAACAATAACCAAAAATAAATTTAAACTAATTATTCTTCAAGGAAAAGAAAAATATATACAAGCTCTTTATGCCAATACTTCAAAACAATAAAATATTCAGAATAAGTTTCCACAGAAACAAAAAAAGCAAATGAGTCTCTCTCTCTCTCTCTCTCTTTCTCTCTATCTCTCTCTCTCTCTCTCTCTCTCTCTCTCTCTCTCTATATATATATATATATATATATATATATATATATGTGTGTATATATATATATATAGATATATATATATATATAAAACAAATAATAAATGAGTATATGCATATATATATATTTTTTTGTTTCAGTCATTAGACTGCGGCCATGTTGGGGCACTGCCTTCAAGAACTTTTTTTAGTCAAATCAATTGACCCCCCTCCCCCATATCTATTTTTATTTTTTAAGCCTGAAGTGATTAAAAATTAAATGGGGGCATCATTGGGAAGCAACTGATCTTTGATGTGGTAGGTGACAGCTCTGGACATGTTTCAGTGTTATTAGATCTCATCAGAAAAATATAGCCTTACTTATGCTAACCAGACCTTGTAGAATGCCTAAGAAAATATAGCTTATGTTTTCTTTTTGAGTGACAGTTTATTCAGTGCATAGACATTCACAACATTAAGTCATGCTACTCTTATTATTGGGTACTAGAATAACCTCTATACATTTTCATCAGCTAATTTTTGTTAAATATCCCCAGCTAAGCCCACTCTGTACACTCATCTTTTCTCCAGTGTATCTCTTCTCATATAACACACAATAGACTATACAAAATAACTCTTTATAAGAAATTATTTTTAGCTTTGCTCTAAAATAATTTTGAGGTAAAACATAATGTATTACATATAATTAATTCATATTGCTGCTCTATTGTGTGCTGTATAATTTTCCTCACACAACAATTGTCAAATCTAAACCACCAAATAATTTATTCCCCATATTTACTGATATAAATAGTGTGACAGTGAAACAACATGTAATCAAATTGAATAAGGCAGCATTGTGTGGCTATACCTGACAAGAAGTTGAACGAGAGTTAACTAATCCTTCAGTTGCTAGAGTTACATGTTCTCTCTAGTCACAAGAATATTAAAATTAATTCAGAGCAAGCCTTGCATAATTTTCTTATACAATAATTTAAATGAACTTTAAAAATGGCCATAGACAGTTAAACAAAACAAATATAGAAAATAAATAAATCAATCAATAAAAAAAAAAACCCTGCATATTAACACTAGTCAGCTAATTTCCCACACTCACAATGGTTTTTTTTCCTGAAGCTAGTATATCTGGAATTGTTTTAAAAATTCAGACATTTACATATGAAATATTGAAGGAACTGATTTTACAGAAGCATTCCTTCATTGAAGCTAACTCTTCATAAGGGAAATAGCACCAACGTCCAAGAGGAGCAATCCTGCTAAACTGAAAGATGGTCCTTGGTTTGGAAAGATATCTTTTTAAGAGAGTTAACGTTTAAAACCTATCTCAACCTCAAATGTTACCTAGTAAAAAAATGTCTAACTAGATTCTGGGGTACATTTAAACACCACTACAAACACTCAGATTAAAAATTAGAAGGTTAGAAGCCTAACATTTCGTGCAGGGCCTTTCATTTTCTTCTTCATGACAAAATGATTTATTCCAGTTTTATTCCATTTTCATGACAAAATGATTTATTCCAGTTTTATTCCATTTTCAGTTTCCTCAGAAGTGACAATGGGTCACATACGTGTGAATAAATCTCAGGTGAAGAGGCAGTACTCATAGCCATTTAGAATATTCTTAGAGTGAAGTATTGGAAATAACAGGGGATGGAGAAGGGCAGTTAATGCTGTTGTCTCTTCTTTCTCAGATTAACTATACTTTAAGTTAAAGCTAGAGTTTATTCCAGTTTCTATGGTGCTTAAGTGGACTTTCAGACTCCCTCTTGAACGGGATGCCAGTGTTGCAAGGTCGACACCTCATGTCACTGGTACTCATTTTTAGCTCATTGGAATGAAGTGCCTTGCTCAAGGACACAATGCACCTCCTGTTCTGAGAATTGAATCCACAACCTAACACATGTGAGCCTAAAACTACTATATGATGGCCTTCTTTTGGTTTCCGTCTACCAGATCAACTCAGAAAGCTTTGGTCGGCCCAAGGCTATAAAAAAAGACACTTGACCAAGGTGCCACGCAGTGGGATTGAACCTGGAGCATGAGATTGGAAAGCAAGCTTCTTACCACACAGCCACTCCTGCGCCTATATATATATATACACATATATATATGGACATATATATATGCACATATATATATATGCACACACATATATATATATATATATATATCTCCTGTAGGATTTTCGAGCGAGATCGTTGCCAGTGCCCCTGGACTGGCTTGTGCGGGTGGCACATAAAAGACACCATTTCGAGCGTGGCCGTTTTCGTGCGGGTGACACGTAAAAGCACCCACTACACTCTCTGAGTGGTTGGCGTTAGGAAGGGCATCCAGCTGTAGAAACTCTGCCAAATCAGACTGGAGCCTGGTGTTGCCATCCGGTTTCACCAGTCCTCAGTCAAATCGTCCAACCCATGCTAGCATGGAAAGCGGACGTTAAACGATGATGATGATGATGATGATGATGATCTATATAAATATGCATCTATCTCTCTCTCTCTCTCTCTCTCTCTCTCTCTCTCTCTCTCTCTCTCTCTCTCTCTCTCTCTATATATATATATATATATATATATATATATATATATATATATGCATGCATACATACACACTGTATAGAAAGGTACAGAGCTATTGAAACCAGGCCAAATATTTAATGTACAAATAAGACATGGTACTCCGAATAAGAACTGACTTGGACTGTGATACATGGAAAGCACACAAAACATGATGATGATGATGATGATGATACACACACACAAATACGTATGTATGTATGTATGTATGTATGCAAAAGGTAAAACAGACAGCCGTGTAAGAAGACTCCCAAACAGATTAGAAATTAATGCAAGGTGGGAAATGGGTGTAGGGGTGGCAATATCAAACCTGCTTAGAGAGAAAACTTCAAGTCAGAAGGTAGAAAAATAAAAAAATTAAAAAAATTAAAGAGAGAGAGACAGAGAGAGAGAGAGAAAAAAATTTCAGCAAAGAAACAGGACAATAAAATATGAATCCACTGTCTGGCCAGTGGAAACAAACAACACATCATTCTCTTTATCTCCCTGCTCTCTTTTTCTCACATAAACACACACACACACACACACACACACACACACACACACACACACACACACACACACACACACACACACACACACACAGAGATTAAATCTAAAGTTTAGCATAATAGCTAGTGAAGTAATTAATTTAATCTGCAATCAAAAATCAATACACTTGCACGGGCACTTTTACTTCAGATGACAAAAAACAGTAAACCTATTAAATTTGTAATGATCAGAGTGGAAGAGAGAGAGAGAGAGAGAGAGAGAGAGAGAGAGAGAGAGGCAATGAGTGAGGGGGATAGGGAGAGTGAGGAATGAAAACTATGTACACATACACTAGTCATAAAACCCTTTCAAATAATATATATATATATATATATATATATATATATATATTGTAGAAAGAGAGAGAGGGGGGAGGGACAGAGAGAGAGAGGGAGAGAGAGCAAACCTGGGTAGACAGAAAGACTGATAGGGTGATGGTGGAGGTGATTAAAACGAAGCTACATAAATATGACATTCCAGCAGAAATAATAAAAGCAAAACAATGGCACTGAATCATTCCGGTATATTCTTCCTTAGAAGATGAAAAAAGAAAGAAAGAAAGACAAAGACAGAAAGGAAGAAAAGAGAAAAATTACATCAACTCTATGAATAATATCTTCTAGAATATAATTTATATCTCTGCTAATATTAACCATTCCTATAGCTGGATAAATACTAGACAATATCTATCAATCAACAAATACATGTGTATTTTATTACCAGATGACAGAGAAGGAAAACAAAGGACAGAGGGATGATGATGATGATGACAATCATCATCTTGAATATCATCATCATCAGCAGCAGCAGCAGCACCACCACCACCAACAACAACAACATTAGCAACACCATCATTAAACAACCAGATGGCTCGGGCAGATATGCTAGATTACCCTCAATGATTTGCCGTCAACAGTATCATCACCACAACGAGCAGGCAGAGTCCGTCCATGGATGAACTTTGTTGCATCTTCATGCTATGCTATCACTTACAAGACACCCCTCCACACACACATGCATGTGCACTGATGCCATCGCCGTGGCCATCACCATTCTCTATTGGTGCCATTCTTCTATGGTTGCAGGAAGACACTATCAATTTAGTGCAGTCGTCAGACAGGCACATGCTCGGTCAGTCAAAGAACCAAGTTCCAAACACCGATCAAGTATCTAAACATAAAAAAAAAAACTAAAAGACTTCTTTTATCTCCTTTTACATGGTTCAGTCATTGGAGTGTGACCATACTGGAGCACTGCCTTGATCGGTTTTGAGTCCAATAAACTGACCCCAATACTTCTTTTTCTTTCGGATCTGGTACTTAAAAAACTCTTTTGCTGAACTACTGCTGAGGATGTAAACAAACCAACACTGATTGCTAAGTGGAGGAGGAGCAGACACACATATAGATGTGCATACATATATACATACACATACATAGGTCACTTTTTAACACAACTTAAAATGGTTAAACTCCAACAGAAAATCGTCTGGTAATTGTCATTTGAATGGAAGTTTTATTTCTACTATAAAACACACATTGCTAGATTTGTACCTCCCCCTTGAGACCCAACTACACTCTAGCTGAAAAATTTAGAATACCCCATAAGTAATATAAACGTCCTAAATTCAGTGGCGGTGTTAATGAAGGTGTTACACGTTAATTTAATGTCTTAAACTTATCTTTATTAATATATCTTATACAAAGACATACAAGATTTACACAGATATAAGAGTTAGAACTCGTGATCTGTCCGCAGACCTTTCTCTTTGGAAATTTTTGCCCGCCACCCTACAAAGTTTCCCCCCACCCTTGTTCTATATAGTTGCTCAATCTGCTAGAAATAGCTGCCAAATCTCTCTCAAAAGATACCCAGTTATCTAAAGGAAACAATTTATTGTGTAATGTATTCTTAGAAATCATATAACTACATATGACCCTAAAATTTTTGATCTCAGGTCTGTTGGATGAGGGATGACCAAGAAATAATAATAATAATGATTTCAAATTTTGACACAAGGTCAGCCAGATCAGGGAGGAGATAAGTCAATTACATTGACTCCAGTGCCCAACTGATACTTATTTTATTGACCCTGGAAAGAGGAAAGGTAAAATCAGCCTTAACAGAGTTTGAACTCAGAACGTAAGGATGGGTGAAATGCCGCTAAACAAGAAATAATAACAACAACAATAAAGAAATAATAATAAGAAGAATATTACTTCAAGAAATAATAAAAATACAAAACTTGGCAAATCAACAAGGAAACCTTTCCATGGTTACTTGACCTGCTAGAAATTATCACCAAATCTCCCTCAAATCACCAACTAGATATAGTGACTATATCTTTCTTAAATCACACTCTGCTGTCTTAAAATGAGATGGATATAGGCACAGGTGTGGCATGTGGCTTTGTGGTAAGAAGTTTGCTTCCCAGCCACATGGTTCAGGGTTCAGTCCCACTGTGTGGAACTTTGGGCAAGTGTCTTCTAGGATAGCCTTGGGTTGACCAAAGTCTTTGAAAGGATGTTGGTTTGTTTACATCCCCGTAACTTAGCAACTCAGCAAAAAAGACTGACTAGAATAAGAACCAGGTTTAAAAAATAATTACTGGTGCTGATTTGACTAAACCCTTCAAGGTGGTGCCCCAGCATGGCTCAGTCCAATGACTGCAATAAGTAGAAGATAGTGCCTCAGCCTAATTTACTCGAGGGCAAAAGGTAACAACTATCAAAAGGCTTGAAGATTATCTGTGTTTTATGAAACTAGCAAAATACATGAAACTTAACAAAACAACAGAAACAAAAGCAAAAAAGAGAAAAAGAAAAACATTTGCATTCAGTTTGAAAAAGATTAAAACTAATCTATGTAACAGAACTACATGTTGTCATGGAGATAAATACCAAACAATCTGCATGTTCCATAATGAGATCCTTTGAAGATTAACAAACACAAACAGATATATTTAAATAAAATTAATTAATACTCCGCTCCACACACGTACGTATATTCTTTTATTATGTTGCAACAAAATAAGTTTTCATTTTCCTTTAAATGGAAATGTTTATTTTAACAAAAAAAAAAAAAGAGCCTATGGCAACCACCAGATGAGATGTCATTCATTTTTGACACTACACAACCCCCCCCCCACTCCACACACACTTCTAATTACGAAGAAGAGAAAGGAGTACTCAATCCATGTAACATATTTTATTCATTTATTTACACCAACAAATGAATATGTAAATATATATGTAAGTATATGTAAATATATGTATATGTAAATATACCAAGTTTTATCTGTCATGTGTACACACACACACACACACACACACACACACACACACACACAGGCACATGGTATATTACATAATTATCTCTGTGAAATTAAGCCCCATAAAAGCCTTTTTTAGCAGCTTCACATAAGGATTGAACTGAGAAGTTTTATTGTTATTCAGCAACTCATTAAGAAACACAGACACACACACAAACAGACAAACGATAAACCATTAAGTTAAACATCTGATACTGTTAACACATTCGCATTCCTAGGGAGGTGTGAAGGAATATATCTTGCAATCATCACCTTATAATGAACATATCACAACTGATTCAATTAGCTATTTAAACAAGAGTATACAACGGGAGTAAATAAATGTACTTCATCTTGTGTGTATGTGTGTGATTGTATGCATGTGCGCGTGTGTGTGTGTGCATGCATATGTGCGTGTGTAGTAGCAGCAGCAGCATGTATGTATGCATGCATGAAAGAAAGAAACAAAGCACTTTGGTAACCATAACAGTTATCCAAGAATACGAAAATATTTCTATCTCATGAATCCCCACACTGGAAGCAAGCAAATTTCACTCTATGGAAGTTTGAATGTAGTTGCTAGACCTGCTAGAAATAGCAGCTGAATCTCACTTAAATCATCATGAATGAAGAATAAAGTGTACAATGTTCTTCCTGGCTTACATTACAAAAAGATGGAGTGGGGGTGGTCCAGGCTGGAACACCTCTGATCTCAGATCAGCTTAATGAGGGCTGATGTGGAGCAACATACAGAAGATGAGCCAATGAGAGAGCCACTATGTGACTTCTTGATCTGCTAAGATTAGCACCCGTATCACCCTCCACATTGGATAAAGTAGTCCATGTTACACTATGCCTAAATAAAAACAGAGTGGTCACAGATGAAATGTCTTTAATCAATAGATCTGCCTTAACCAGAACTGACCTGGGGATAAGCAACAGTAACGATGAATAGAAGATACTCAGAGGTTAAATTATTAGCAACAAACATGAAACTAAAGGAATGGAATGACATCTTTCAAGAAATAAGGTGAATGAGCACACACAGACACACACAGACACACACTGATAATCACATGCCTACATAAGGTTACACACACACACACACACACTCATATAAAGTGAGTGTTAAATACTTGATTGAGGCAATATAAGTGAGCAATAAATGCTGTCACTTCCTACTTTACAACTGAAGTAGTTAACAACAGGAAGGGTACATTATTTACATTATTTACATTTGACGGATATTTGTCCTCATCTTGTTTGTTGTTGACACGTTTCAGCTGATACACCCTCCAGCCTTCATCAGGTGTCTTGGGGAAATTTTGAACCTGGGTTCTCATTCCTAAGCTATTTTTCAATGTTATTATTATTATTATTATTATTATTCAGGTCACTGCCTGTAATCGAACTCGGAATTTTGGGGTTAGTAGCCCGAGCTCTTAACCTGAATAATAATAATAATAATAATAATAATAATAATAATAATAATAATAATAACAATAATAACAACATCGAAAAATTCTTTAGGAATGAGAACCCAGGTTCGAAATTTCCCCAAGACACCTGATGAAGGTTGTGAGCCAAGAGAAAGCCTCTACACCAGATAAAGGGACCCCCCCCCCTTCACACAGTTGAAATTTTGATACACATTCAATTATAAAACCATTCATTGACAAAAACAAAAAAAACTAAGCCTTAAGACTGAAACTAATTTAACACGAGTGGCATCTTAACGAATTTATAAAATTAAAAGTACATTATTTTTCTCAATGTAGTTGTGTTCCACAGGTTCTTATGCACTCTCACCCCCATGATTACTACCAATGTACTAAAAAGCTTCTCCTATCACTTTCCAAACAGTCACACCTGATTTTTTTTTTTAATTAGAGACTGAATTTCTCTCAAATTCCACTGTACTATTTTAAAAAGATAAAGATGCTTTATATAATGTAATTCCTGGATTTATTTTGCCTGGAAAAAAGTAAAAAACAAAAAGGGGGTGGGGAGAGCTGGTCAAGGCCAGAATGCCTTTCATGACTGGTCTATTTACTCAGAACTGACCTGGGGGCCAAACAACATTAAAACAAAACATTTTATAATGTTACATCCACTCTGCTCATGAACACACTCTCTGCAAATGCCAGGCCTCAAAACTTCTGATAACCTTTCAATATAACCACATATCAATATAGAGGCTCTCTCATTGGCTAGATAGATATGTAGCTATTGTGATGACCTTTCAAGATAAGGCCAACAAGACAGCCTCTATGAGGTCACTAGCTCTGCTAGAAATAGCAAATGGTTGGACTACCTGCAATCACAAGCCTACCCCATTAGGGCTGCCTTGGAACAAAACAAAAAGAATTATATGTATATATATGCAAGATCCAAGGATTCAGGTGCAGGAAAAAAGTTAGCTTCAAGCATATATATATATACGTATAAGAAGGGATGACCACTAGGTGGACATCCAGTATGCTAGAAGGAGTTCATCAACGACCCAACCACAAAGAAAAATAATGTTCTCCAGAAAAAAATTCAGCAAACACCAGAGCATAGGCGGGTAGGACAAAATGAAAAATATACAGAATAAAGAATTAATTGTGTACCGGTTTCGCCATCAAGTTTATCACCCTCAGTATATAAATAAATATATATATATATATATATATATATCTAATGAGCCAACGAGGAAGCATCTATATTGTTGGTCACTCGCTCTGTTAGTAATAGCAGCCAAATTTCACTGAAATCACAATGTACTATGATGTGGCAAAAACAGCATCATAACAGCTGGAATACCTTTGATCACAGATTCATTCAATCAAGGCTGACATGTGATTATACTACAGCAATCCCACCCAGCCCTGCCACCACCACTTAATCTAAAAGTTTAGATTTCCTATTCAGGGCTAAAAAAAAATATGGTTGTTCTACAAAACATAATACACACCACATTCCAGAATGTATGTCTCTGAAAGCTATCTGGTTGATAGGCAAACTTCCTATTCAATGGCCTGTTACAACTGGTCAATCACACAAGGCTTGTTTTTATTATTATTATTATCATTATTACTTCTACAAGTGGCCCATTCTCTTCTGAAGTAGAAACATGTATACCACCACACCTAACCTAACTAATGCATCCCACTCCCACATGAACTCATCATTCCAGCTGAGTTTCATAACTAGACCCATTGTCTCCCCACATTTCCTCCTCAAACATCAACATCCAAAAGTTGAAGCTGCACAGGTACTATGTAAAATGCTGGTTCCCCCATCCACCTAACACCACTGAAGTTATTCCCAAATTGGCTGAACACTTTAACCCCTAT
>NC_142942.1:52022791-52140291 GCF_046866305.1 Octopus bimaculoides
GAGGTGTTGTGACATAGAACAGATTAAGAAGTGTGTAAATGATAGTTTTAGCTGTCACTTCATTTTCATTTGATTTTTGAGGTCAAGGGTGTTGAGATTACAAACATTTTGAGCAAAGTTACCAACATTAGATACACAATTTTGATGAGATATCAAAGTGGCATCGGAGAAAAAGGCAAGTTATGTATTATGGTAACGAACTCAGTGACTGAGTATGACCATTGCTTGCTAATGAACTGCAGAAGGAAGATGAGATTTCATCCCAGCACATGATAATTACTAGATTTTCTTGCAACTACAACATAAATGTCTCCTCTCAGTTAAATACATTGCAGAATAATGACATTTGGCACTGTGTACAGACATATGTCTCTACAGACCGCCAATAGAAAGGTGTCTGGTATGTGATTGGCAGACTTTTGTTCTTTCAGATTACCTGTCATTAGCTTGCTTTCTTTAGTTCATCCTATATAAAATGACCGTCGTCTTTTGGTTTCCATCAGTCAAATACAACCAACTAGCTTTGGTCGGCCTAGGGCTATAAGTAGAAGAAACTTGTCCAAGGTGCTGGAAGTTATTGTTAGTAGTTGTGGTAGTCTGGAGACTTAAAGCAGCTAATATGAATGGACTTAGAAAATCTAACTCAATTACAAATTGAATGAGGTTTCCTTCCTTGTGGATCATTTCAGTTTTGTATGTTTTCTGTGCTACTTTTCAGAACACTAGGGACTTGGACTCATTGAATATTTTTTTGGTTTTGGTTCCACTTTGTCCGCTCAACTGCATTTAACCACCTCCCCAACTTTCCACATGAATATCACCTTTTTGCTTATCAGATTTAAGGTAGTCTTTGTATTGTGATGCATGCATGTGTGTAGGTCTGCACAAAGCTGGTAATAACTGTCCCTGAACTGATGTGAAATGTAGGCTCCATTTCAAGTGACTTTTAGTAATCAGTGCTAACTAAATACATTGTATGATTTACGTTTGGGTTACAGATATACACACATGCATATACAGAATGTGCCAACAATAAAGTAACATAACAAAAAAAAAAGGCAATTTATAAGAAGTTTAATGTTCTACCACCAATTATTACATCTGCCACCTCTCTGTTCTGGCCTAGATGTGTGTGTGTGTAGGCATGCATGCCTATGTATTTTTTTTAAAGCTATTTTCTTTATATGTTTGTATATTTTTGTCCTTTCCTTTTGTTAGGAAAAAAAAAAAAATTTTAATTTCAGTTTACATGGAATTAGATATGTTTTCAGACATGGGAAGGTCATTATATTAAGCAACAGCCACCATTTTTACAGGCTTGGTATGGCGACTGCTTTGTGTGTTTTAAACTCTGGATCATTCCTGATCAAGCAGCTGTTAATATTGCGTGTTAATATGCAGATTGCCATCATAAAAAAAAAAAAGTGAAAGCAAATTTTCCTAGGAAAACAAAAAAAACAAAAAAATGAAAGTAAATTGTGATAGAAATTGGAAGTGATGATAGAATTTCATAAAGCTGTTGGATATCGAATGGGTGGGCTTCCTATGTGGGTCTCGGCAGCTTTGGTACTCATGAAGTTGTCTGCCATTCACTGAACTTTATTGATCCAGATGTTGACAGTATTCATACAGAGGCTATAGATGGGCAATGGATGCTTGTCAAAACACAACTAGTGTGGGACTAGTGGTGATTTATTTATGTCATGTCTTCATTAGCATGTGTGGTGAAACAAATTAAAGGTTTTGAAGATCTATTCATGAATCTCACTTCTGCTTTGGTGACTCTATTTTCCCCTGCAAATGTCATTGTTTTCATCCTGTATAGAATATAGTTTTCTCTTCTGGTTTCTATTGCATTTTACTTTAGGTGTTTTAGGACGATTTACTTTCACTTTTTTATGATTGTAAACCACATATTAACCATGTTCCAGTATATCTAGTCCCACATTGTTTGATGTGGTGTCATTTCTTTTCTTTTAAAATGATAGGGTGTGATTTGAGGGTGGTTTCACTGTTATTTCTAGCATGTCAAGCAACTGAGTTGAGGCTTCCTTGTCTCCTACATAGAATTGTAGCATCCTAGGTCAACACTGGTTGATCAGGCTCATTACATGCTGGTAGCCGGCCAGATGACCAGGTGCTACTCATATATTCCTAGTTTGCCTAAATTTCCACTTAGCTCAAGACTATACTGTACATCATAGTCTCTCCATTGTCCAGTCTGTTCCAGTATGTCCATAGATTTTTGTGATGGCTACATTAAAAGTGGAAAACACAGACTGACAGTGTGTGATGGTTACCATACCTCTGCACTTATTATTGGTGGTGTATTTCAGCATGTATTTGGGGGCCAGTGGCACTATTTCCTCTTTTAATTCATGTTGTAGCTGTTTTTCTGATGTATGAGTTTCTCATGCTTGTCAGAGCTGAGTGGGAGAGAAAGTGTCTTTTTTTTTATTATGGTGTTGTATATCTCTGAGTATATGTAGTGACATGCACTGTAGAAGTGAGAGAAGCTTGCTTTGGCTAAAAAACTGATGTTTGCATGTTATAATTTATGATGGTTGGTGTCTAGTGTTTCCAGAATTATTACATGGATGATGTGAGTGATGATGTAATCTTTTAGTTTCATAAAAGTGTTTTTAATGCCTTTTCTATTGAAGACTATTTAGATTTTTTTTGTCATGTTTGCATAGTTTATTATAGTCCTGTGAAGTCATGATTTTTTCTGGATTATCTGAAAAATGTCGTCAAGAGTTTGTGTTAGTGTTATGAAGACTTTGTTCATCATTACTTTTGTGGTGGTTCTAAAGCCCCCTTCATGTAGAATTGTAATTTAGTCATTCTCTTGATGGCATTTGCACATGGCGTGGGAAGATTTTATCATTTGACTAGCATTCTGGCAGTGTCTATTCCAACTATTTTTTTTGCATATCATATTCATTATCAATTTATTCTACATATATTTAAACATTTTTAAAGCAGTAGGAAAGTATTTGAGGGAGATATGGTCACAGTTTCTTGCACGTGGAATAATTGCTTTAAGCACAATGACATTCCAAGGACCTTAACCTGTTACAAACTTCTCTTCCCCCTTTTTTCCTCCACTTCTTCTTACTACTTGTCCTTTCCTTTTTAAGTGTTACGTAGTGAATCTGCAGGAAATGAAGTGGAATAAAATGGATAAGACCACTCCTGATTATTTATCCGATTACGTCAGAACGGGATATTATTGTCCTTTGCGTTTCCCCTTAAACTTAGACAGACAGTGAACTGAACTACATTACACATTGTTCATTGATGTGATAGAAATCTTTAACCTACTTCAAAAAATGCCAGTGTGTATCTATGTGTTTGTGTATTTCCCAATAGACTTGATGATCACTTCCTTAGCTTGTGTTTCATCTATGTTTAGTAGCTGTTCAGGCAGTATCCCCCCCCCCCCCACCAAACTGCAAAGGTTAGGTATGGCTGCATGGTTAAGAAGCTTGTTTTGTAACCATCTGGTTTTGGGTTCAAACTCACTGTGTGGAAGCTCACTGTAATCAAATAACTAAAGAAACGAATAATTCTGCTCAGTATGTTGGCCGTAGTTGTTACTAGGAGAAAAATTTTGCTAAACAGTAAGTAGTGAGAACAAAACTCTGTCACTGGAAAAATGGAAAATACTTGTATTGAAAAAATAAGCACAAAATTGTAAGGCGTACTTTGTAAAACTTATAAACACTTTTGTATTATTCTTGTTGTGGTTCCTATTGCTTTTGATTTAATTGCTCTTTTGAAGGCATCAACAAATCTTTCTGTTTGTCCATTGGACCTGAGGATGATAAGGAGGTACATGAATATGTCTCATGGCTTTGGTTTTGAAAAACTGATTGAAACTTAACGATGTGAAGTGAGGTCCATTATCTGATACTAGAGTTTCTATCAAATCAAATCGACTGCATGCTTGCCTTAATTTGTGAATTGAGTATGAAATTGAAATAATGTTCATCGTAAAAATTTCAGGCCACTTTGAGAAGGCATTGACTAGTAACAAAAAATATTTTTTAGGGTCACCAAAATCAAAGTGTATCTTGTATCTTGGTTTTTCTAGCACTGGTCATAGTTTCCAATCAGAGATCTAAGCATCTTGGTTGTTTGCACTCAACTATGACAAGTGTGTGCTAGGCCCTTTTAAGTGTTTGTTGATGTCAGGCCAGAACACATAATTTCTTGCAATTGATTTCATATGATTTATACCTCGGTGGCCCATATGTAATTGCTTTAAAAGTAGATTCTGTCATTCTTGAGGAATAATGACTTTCTCTCTCTCTCCAAACATAAAGCAACTATTCACGACCGATAAAGACTCTTGTCTTTGAAAAAACTGTTTCAGGTTTTTTGAATAGTTTTCTTTGTCAATCAATTTTTTTGTTATTTATAAACCAACAGTTAGGTAGGATTTTTTCTTATTGTGTCTTCAGCCATATCTGCTGACACAGGAATAGCATCTGTTGTGGTATATAAAACGTTTTGCATATCATTTTCAACATAAATAGAAGCAGTAACAGCACCATCATTGCCTAACTTTTTTGATTCATCAGGAGATGCAATAATGCATCAGCTTTATTCAATTTATTCATTGACTTGTATTTAATTTGAAAGGTATAACCAGATAGCATTGTTGCTCATCTTTGTAAGCAATTTGTTGTGTAAATTGGATTGCTTTCCTTCAAGCCAAAAATAGATACAAGGGGGTTTATGGTTGGTAAATAAAAGAAAAAGTCTTCCATGCACCATCTTAGGAAATCTTTTATCTGCAAAAACAAATGCCAACGCTTCCTTTTCTGTTTGACCATAATTTGTTGCTGCTTTACTCCAGGTATGAGCAGTGTGTGCTATTTATTACATTTCCAGTGCTGTCTGGGAATACTTAAATGACAGCTCTGATAACACAAAAGCATCTACAGCTAGTATTATTTCTAATTTCGAGTCACAATGGGTTAGTAGTAAATCAGATTGTTATAATTCTTTTGCCTTCTCAAAAGCTTTTGAGCTTGTAGGCATTCAATTCTGTTTTGAGTTTTTCTCAAGTAGATGGTTTAAAGGTCTTTGTAAGCATTGCATGAAACGTAGGAACACACTGTAATAGCTAAGAAGTCTTAAAACCAATCTCAATTTGCTTATATCTGATGGAAGTAGCATTTTCAGAATAGCTTCTACATTTTCTAGGTCTGGTTTGCAACTGTCTTTGTTTATAATAAAACCAAGATATTTTATTGATGTCATAACAAAAACAGCATTTATCTGGTCTTACTTTAAAACCAAATGAATTCACTTTGCGGGAAAGAATATCCAATCAATAAAATACTTCTTTCATTGAACCAATTACTACAATATTGTCTGGATAATCTATAACATCAAGAATACCTGCTATCATTGTGTCCATTATTTGTTGAAAAATAACTGTAGCCATTTTTTTTTCTATCTAAATGGCAATCTTTGATATTGGAAAAGACCTTTGTGTGTATTAATTGTCAACAGTAGCTTGACTTGTCATTGAATTAAATTTGTAGATAATCATCAGACAAATCAATTTCTGTGAAGTAGCAGCCACCATTAAGCTTGTTGAAAATATCTCCAGGAATAAGCAGAGGGTGGGATTGATCTTTTGAGACTTCATTTTATCCAGTAGAAAAATCTGTGCAAAGGTGAACCAAACTGTTTGCCTTCCAAAGAATAACTACTGGTGCTGCCCAAGTTGAGTACTTGACTATTTTGAGATTGATTTGCATATGGAACAGGTCTGCATGACTTAAACACAGGCTTTGAATTGGCACTTGATATCTTGGCTATAGTTGTTATTAGGATAATAGTTTCACTAAACAGTTGTGAGAATAAGACTCTGTCACTGGAAAATTATCTGTATTGGGAAAATAAATGTCAAAATGAGATTGGGCAAGAGTTGGATGTCCCCTGAGGAAAAGACAAAAGAATAATTTTATATGTTCTCTGTAATAAGTCTTCAGATAACTACCTATTGGTTGCTGTAATTAACATTTGAAGAATTCTTAAACTAAACAATCTCATTTTCTATAGTGGATTTTGAGGTAAACTGGGAGTTAATCTATTGTTGAAATTTATGGCATGATTTTCTGCTGCTTAGACCCATTGCTACCATATTTGTGCTGAAATATACTGCATTTCTTTCAATTAATTTTGAAAATAATGAAGAATATAACCCATACCAGCATGGAAAGTGGACTTAGAAATAATGATAACGAATACAGTAAAATGATTTGTCATTATTAAGCTGATTTTTTTTTTTTGGAACAAATTAACACAAACTTTTAATAAGGAATTTTGTTTTTTTTATTTAGATCACTTTAACCCTTTAGCATTTAAACTGGCCAAAATATTCCACCAGGTCCAGCCTCTCACACCTACCATACAAAGCTACAAGATAATGCATAATTAATTCAAAACAATGTAAAGGAATAAGCATAAGTGACTAATTAGCTTTCCAGACCTATTTGTATGAGAAGTAGTTTGATTTAATATCATCCACTTTGTTTTTATTTTAAAAAGCTTGCTTCCCAATCACATGGTTCAGGGTTCAGTCCTACTGCATGGCACCTTGGGCAAGTGTCTTATATTATAATCTTGGGCCGACCAAAACTTTGTAAGTGGATTTGGTACATGGAAACTGAAGAAGCCCGTCGTGTATATTTGTGTCTGTGTTTGTCCCTCACCACTGCTTGACAACTGGTGTTGGTTTGTTTACATGCCTGTAACTTAGCAGTTTGGCAAAAAGAGATTGATAGAGTAAGTACCAGGCTTTAAAAAAAAAAAGTAGTGGTGTCGACTCATGGCAAACACAGCCGCAGCCTAATGACTGAAATGGATAAAAGATTTATTTTTGTTCCACAGAATGTATGGTGGATTCAGTAATTAGCCTAGATTATATTTTTCACCATTAATATCTCCTACTTAAGGTACTTTGATTGTTCTGTTCCGTGGTTACTTACTTTGACCATTTTGTTTGACATCTAATAAATGTCTTTTCTTATTTGATTGCTTAATTCTCCGCCTTTATTCTAAGTAAGGATGAATAGTTTCTCGAAACTAAAAAAGTCTTGCTACTGAAGTAGAGAGCAAACAAGATTTATTTAATACACTTGGAGTCAGTTTCTACAACAGCAATATATTGTTGGCAAGCTATCAAATAGCTATCAAATAGCTATCAAATAGCTATCAAATAGCTTTTCAAAAGCAGAATAGTCATAACATAATAATTGTCTCAGATTAAGGCCCAAAGCCAGCAGTTTAGTGGGGAAGGAGTTAATCGAGACCCTGTACCCAAGTTCGTAACTGGTATTTATTTTATTGACCCTGTAAAGATGAAAAGCAAAGTTGACCTTGACAGTATTTGAACTTGGAATGTAAAGAGTCAGTAAATTGCCACTAAGCATTTTGTCCAATATACTAATAGTTCTGCCATCTTGCTGCCTGAATAATAATGATGATGATGGTGGTGGTGGTGGTGGTGGGCTACAGCAAATATTCTGCTCAATATCACAGATTTGCTTGACCGTGACCAGTTGAGCATGTCCCTTGGTGCATCTCTGATCATGTACAGAAGTAGTAGGGGAGCAAGATAGCCATGTGTTGAAAGGAATTCTTTGTTGGTTTGACTAATTCACCTCTGGAAACATGGGCATCTCGTTCATCATCCTTAAACAAACCTTGGTTGTGATGCATGTGCCTGGTGTACCCTTGTCAGATGGGTAGTCATGATGTGTAAATTGGGCTTCTTATATTTGTACCCCAGGGTCACTTTGACAGCATGCACTGTTCTCTCACTCACTAATAATAATGTTTCTTAATAAGTTATAAAAACTACATTAAAAATGAAGATATTGTATTAATAAAAATATTACAACATTATTTACAAAACTTGGAAAGATTTATGTGCATTTTTCATTAGACCAGTTCTTTTATCACAATATTCATAGTACAACTGAGTTTCTAGCAGATTTCCCTGTTTTTCACTTTCATTGATCACTACATTAAGTTTGTTCATATTTTTCATTCTACTTAACCTTTTAGCATTCAGATTATTTTGTCAAAAGTAATGCTTATTTATTCACATTTTTTAAAAATTAATCACTTATGATCTTGTAGCTTAGAGATTTTTAAGATATGATTGTTTATTTTTAGAATTACATTGCAGGGCAGGTGTAAGATGCTGGATATAGCTAGTTTGAACGTTAAACATGTAGACTGTTTGGGCCAGATGTGGCCGGTTTGAATGTTAAAGAGTTAAAGTAGCATAAAGCTAACCTCTAACGCCAATTCTCACTCAGCTTCCATAACTGACCATACCAGGCAGTGTGATAAACACTTCTACTCCCCTTCATTTTACTTCTCCTACTGTCACTCACTCACTCTCTGTTTGTCATTTAATATCCACTTACTTAGCACGATCTCATTAGCATGACAACAAATAAATATACATTGCTAATCATGCTAATTATATGTAATTTTGTGAGTAGAATGAGGACTTAGAAATTATAAACAACTCTGATTACTGAACCACCCCCTGTTTTGGCAAGCAACTAACCTACCCCCTGTTTTGGCAAACAAATAACTCATCCCTTGTTTTGGCATACAACTAACCTACCCCCTGTTTTGGCAAGCAACTAACCTACCCCCTGTTTTGGCAAACAAATAACCCACCCCCTGTTTTGGCATGCAACTAACCTACTTGATAGCTATTATGTTATTTTTATAATTTCATTGTTTTTCGTGGCATTTTAAAATATCTCATTTTGTTCCTTTGTGTTTTCATCAATTACTTTTTATCTGTAAACTATGAATGCAGTTGTTAACATGAATTATTAATAAAACTAGAGATATTGGAATAAACCAGGCTGTTGCTTGTGGGAAAAGTCTATGGCGACAAAATTGAAACATTTTACATTTGACAGTGGTGGTTAATAAGTTTGGTGCATGAAAGAGATAATTTGCCAAAGATATGGAGCACAGGTCAGAGATTAATGAGTGTTTTGCCATCTTGTTAAGGTTTTTTTCCAACATCAAAGTGTCTACGATATTTTTGTTTTTATATGTATTGTGTAAAGCTTGCCAAGACATGCTGCATAATTCCTACTGTAAGGACAGGTGAATTCATTAACTATATTAAATTTAGGAGCTTTCTTATTGGAAGTATTAGTTTTTTTGTGTTGTTGTTATTTTTGTTTGCATCTATTCTAATGAGAGCTGTTTTGGTTGTATAGTTGTGGCCTGTGAGCTAGTTGACTGAATATTGACCACTAGTGTTGTAGCGACCAGTGAATCGACTGAATATTGACTGCTATAGTAATGATCAAAGTTAATTAACTGAGTAATGACGGCTATTGTGTTGTAGCGATCAGAGATTTGGTTGACTGCTATGGATGTGAATCACCATCATCATCATTCTGATGTTCACCTTTCCATGTTCGCATGGGTCAGGACGGAATTTGTTGTGGCAGATTTTCTTCGGATTCATGCCCTAGCTGTTGCTAACCCTCACTTGTTTCCAAGTAAGGTAATACCCCTCTTATGACCAGGTAATACTTACAGGAAAGATTTGAAATGGAGGCCACTTGCATGATGTGACCCTCATTCACAACTATTGCAGATATCTCAACACACACACACACACACACACACACACACACACACACACTGAGCATCTTTCAGTTTCCATCTGCCAAATCCACTTAAATGGTTTTGGTCAGCCCAGGGCTGTAGTAGAAGATACTTGTCCAAGGTGCCATACAGCGAGACTGAACCCAGGACCATGTGTTTGGGAAGCAAGCTTCTTACCACACAGTCATGTCTTTTACTATTATTGAGTCAAGTTGCCTAACTAAATAAGGCATTAGACATACCTTCCCATGGTCATGATTTCAACTCTGTTGCTGGTGTACTAATTTGTTTTGTCTATGCAAAATATTTCTTACAACTTCACTCAGCTGTCAGAAATAAGTGCCTCCAAATCACTGATAGTCTTACCATTAGCTACTGACTCTGCTTCTGAATATGGACTACTTGTGATGATGGCTGCTGTACAACAGTTGGGAAAATATACGTAAAGGCATTAAATAAAGTGTGTGTGTGTGAGTGAGATAATATGGTTATTTGAGGTGCAGGATAGAAGCTATTTAGATGTTGTGGCTACAAACACAGTGAAGTGGTAGAACATTGAACAAAATGTACAGCAGTACTTAGCTTTACTCGTCTGTATTTTTTAATTTTAAACCCTACAGAGGATCAACTTTTGATTTCCATTACTATTTGGTTGATTAAAAAACATACCAGTGTTTAGCAAGACAGACTGTATCTGTCTCTGCAAATTCATGGCCTTGGGTTTACAATAGTAAACTGTCTCCTTGCCTGGGGGATTTTTTGTGATTGGGTAAGGAGAAAACTGAGATCCTAGTCTTAGAGATGATGTTCATTGTTGGAATGTCTCTGATCGTAGTTGTACTGGATGAGAAATGATCTAGCATTAAAGTACAGTAACAACACCACCACCACCACCACTACATACGAACGATACATTAGAGGATAAAATTCATTGCTTATCTTTAGGTGTAAAATGTGTGTGGCAGGGAGGTCACACTGTGTTGAAGACTCTATTGTACTTTAGTACATACGGTAAATTACTTTGATTGCTTTTAGCTATGTTGGTGTTAAATCAGGTGATGGATTCAGTCTACCATATAAAGACATGAAAGAATCATTTTACCAAATTGAACTCTCAAACTTGTGATCCATGGTTATAATAGAAAGCACTGAAGTCTCTGCTGAGTGAGAATGAACCAGAAGCTGTGCATTTGTGAAGGGAATTTGTTAACCACATAGCCGTGTCCATATGCTCTGACTGTTATTTTCTTTCACCAACCCCAAAAGGGTGTTTTTTTTAATAATGTTTATGAAAGAAGTTCTGTGAGAGAAGTTAGTTCCATATGAAATTCAAGAACCCTCTGCTGCTTAGTGAGGAGGTTGTGGTGGTGGTGGTGGGACATGATGGAGCAGTTCTTCCACTTCATACCACTTCGGGGAGTGAATGAAACCAAGTCTGCCTACTCAAATGTGATTCTACACCTGAAATGTTTTTTTGTGTTTTCGGTTCAGTGACTTATTAGGTTCTTTTGACTTACATTTAACAGCATATGTTGTTGTTGTTGCTAAGGCAGTTGTTATGGCTAAATTGAAAAACAAAACAAAAAAAAGTGTAAAAGAATTAAGCTTTGATACCAGAAACATAAGCAAACTTGGCAATATGCCTTATTGTACTATTCTGAACATTCACACATTTAACCCTTCAACGTTCAGATTATTGTGTCAAATCTAATACATGTTTTATTATTGATATGTTTTGAAATAATTGTACCATTATCTCATAGCTTTGAGATTTCAATGATGTGAATGTGTATTTTTAGAGTGACATTGTAGAGTGACACATGGGATATTGTTGGCCTGCGGTTATCTAGGAAGACACTTGCTCAAGGTACCATGCACTGGGCTTGAACCTGGAACCTCGTGGTTAGGAAGCAAACTTCTTACCACATGCCCTATACACAGCCATGTCTGTGCCTATTGTCTTCTTATTCTATAACACTTCAGTCTTCTCTTTGAAATTAATAAGTTATTTTAATACATCTGTTAAGTTTGAATTGCGGGGACAATACATAATATAGGGGAACAATCTGGAAAGGATTTATTTTGTTTCGTTTGAGGTGCATTGTGTTTTACAAATTTGAAACCTACCATCATTGGATTTGTCTGTCATAAAATAAATACCAGTAATATACTGTTAATTTATCATACTCTGACAAAGATGGATTGTATGGTAACAAAGAAAAAATGAAATGAATTTTTTCTGAAGTAAATTCTTAATTTTTATTTTGGTTTTTCTTTTCCAGATTTTTACATCCTTGCTCCAAATCGTACTGTTATGTACTTAGAAGGCACAGCCCTCAGTCTGACATGTATTAATACGAACTTGAAAAGGAATATCACGTGGTATATAAACGCTACAAATATTAAAGAGGGTTCTGGTTTTCATCTGAAGAAAGAGGAAGTAAATGGTATTCAGAAAACATTTCTGACAAAGGAGAAGCTGAGTATTAATGATTCTGGCGAATATAAGTGCATTGACTTGAGCGACTCCTCAAAATCAGTGGAAGTCTTTGTATTTGGTGGTAAGTCTTGTATAAAATCCAAATTTTGAATGTCTTTGTGCATCAGTAATTAAAAGAAATTCTTATTTCGGTGTTGTACTTGTACAAGTAACTTGATCTGTAATTGTGTGTTTTGAGACTGACACGGTTATATCATGGAAAAGCTTTGAGATTGTGGCCTTTTAGAACACACAAGTCTTATTTTCTAATAGTATTATGTATTATAGTTGCTGGCATGAGTAAGAAGTTTGCTCTGCAGCCACATGGCTTGCTGTATGGTACTGTGGGTAGGTGTCCTGCCTTGGACTGACTGATGCCATGCGAGAAAAATTGGTAGATGGCTTAGATGTGGCTTAGTGATTAAGAAGCTTGCTTCCCAGCCATTTGATCTCAGGTTCAGTTCCACTGCACAGCACTAAGGGCAAGTGTCTTCTGCTGTTGTCCCAGTCTGATCAAAGCCTTGTTGTCAATGTTTATGCTGTTTATCATATAAAAGACCTAAGGATAAACACCTAACTTGATAACAGGAAGGGCATTCAGCCAGCCATAGAACGCTGCCTCGGCAAAGTCTCATTCAACCAATGACAGCGTAGAAAACTGAATGTGAAGTTGATGATTACACTGATAATGTTGATGTGCATTATAGTGTCCAGAAATGTTATACATCTATTAATCTGACCTCTGACACTACAAATGGTCATCATGGTGCTATAGTATCCATACTACTGTTGTCTAACCCCTATACAAAGGAAGCTGCTCTAGCACTTAGTCAACTCAACTGAAATGAATACTCAGGAATTGAACCTGTGAACTTGTGATTTTGTGCCCTATATCCTAACCTTTAGGCCTCATGCCTAACTACTGACTAATCCAATTAAAGGAAACATATTCCAGTTATAGGTGCTGGCATGGCTCTGAGGTAAGAGGCTTGCTTCCCAGCCACATGGTTCTGGGTTCAGTCCCACTGTGTGACACCTTCTACTATAGTCTTGAGCTGACCAAAGCTTTGTGAGTGGACTTGGCAGATGGAAACTGAAAGAAGCCTGTCGTATATGTATGTGTGTGTGTGTGTGTGTGTGTATCTTTGTCCCCCATCATCATGATGTTGGTGTGTTTATGTTCCTATAACTTTGTGGTTCGGCAAAAGAAACCGATAGAATAAGCACTAGGCATACAGAGAATAAGTTCTGGGGTCGATTTGTTTGACTAACAAGTAAAAGAATAGAAGAATAATCTCTAGTTTCAAAATTGAAATCCATCTCTTACAACAACTGTTTGTATTTATTTGATTCTTTAAAAAATAAAAAAAAATCTTTGTTGTATGATTGTCTGCTAAAATATTATTCTTATGTCTTGTTGCAGTTAAAACATACAACGGAACTGTTGTGTCTGGAAAACCAACAACTATCCGGTGCGAGGCCGAAAACTTGCATCATCTGGTTTCTTTTAACTGGACCAAGGATCAAAAGCTGTTATCAGAAATCAGCGAAATGAATGGTCGTTATATTGAGCATGAAAACTATACATTGGAAATCCCAAAAGCCAGTAAATACACTTTTTTTAGTTTTTCTTACTTTTTCATTTTCTTTTCTTCAATTATAATGTCTGAATTTACTGAAGTAATATCTGTTAAGTCCTATAGGAAGCCACCGTGAAGTCCAGTTCTTGCTACAGTATGGTTATTTGTGTGCTTCAGTGATCCTGAGAGCTGTACCAGTGTTGTGCAAGATCCTGGTAGGGCCTCCTATACTGAACAGGTCAGAGGTCAGATTAATGTGACCACCTCTCCCCAGAGGTAAAAAGGGGTTTCTCAACCTAGAAAATAAACAAAGTTACTGAAATCTCGATGACTCTTCAAAACCAACAAGACCTGAAAAAGGAAGTCCTTTTTTCTGGGAATCATGACACAGTGCCACAAAATCTTAAAAGAAAAATCAGGGGTCCGACTGGGAAGCAGAAGAGACAACCCAAAGTTGAGAACAGTGGAAAAAAATTGTAGATGGCCCATGCTGGTGTTATTAATGAAGGTTAATCTGGGTGAGAGATGAATAAAATAAGGACTTTGAATCCTTGGAAAGTTATGACTCATATATGATGCAAAATAGGAACAAATAAAGAAAGGCTGTTCTGTCGAACCGTCTGGTTTGTGTACCATGATAGAATGATGGGGAAAAAAAAGAGAGATGATTATGTAATCATCTCATCATTAAGAAATCTGCAAATTAGAAAATTCTTCTGTCACTGTTTTTTAAATGTAGAAAACCAAGCAGCTTGTTCATGTAACAATCATGACATGCTGCCTCTAGTGAATATTGTCATGCATGAACGGAATCTTGGTGATATAGGCCTAGTATGGCTACAGATGGAATGTTTGAGTAACGTCAAGGAATTTGTTGGGAAGAGGATGAGGGGAAAAATTGGGATTGTTGATGACAAACAAAGATTAGAGTGGTGTGGAGGTTGCACCTCTTGCAGTGTACCTACATCCTCCTCCTCTGTAGATTATTAATTTAATTGATTAATCTGACAATAAGATTAATATGACAATAATCTAGTAAGAGAGAAGGAATAGATTTTACAAAGTGAGAAACAATAGATACAATGTTGGAAATTTCTCATTTTTTCATGTGTTGGTGGTAATACATGGCTGATTATATCTAAAATAAAAGTACTGATTTATTAAAATAAGTACAAAATAAGTACAATCCTATAAATTCACTATATTTTGGATAAGAAGAAGCTAAAATGCTTTTGTACAAAATTTCAGCTCTCTGGGTCCAAAGCTGTGACTACTGGGGATACATATTCCTAATAGTCACAGGGACTGGAATTATGTATTACCAAAATAAGGTAAAAACAAATGAAATATTTTCATTTAGAATTAGAATACTTTTTTCTTTGAAAGATTCATTTTTTTATTTTCATGACTATATTGAAACACAATGTTTCAGGAATGATCAAGAATTTGATGTGTTTTAGTAAAATAGCCGATCAATAAATAAGTGTTTGTGAACATCACTTAACAAAAGGTCTTGAAAATTTTGTCAGAGGATTTTAATTGAAATCTAAAGAATACCTAGGTATTTTGGTATTGTAAAATCTGAGCCAGACTCAGACAAGCTAGTAATTAAAGTGTTAATCAAAATGTTAACCTTCCTTTTCTCTCTCTCTCTCTCTCTCTGTCTCTCTCTCTCTCTCTCTCTCTCTCTCTCTCTCTCTCTCTCTCTCTCTCTCTCTCTCTCTCTCTCTCTCTCATTATAGTGTAGAGACCCTTTGAACAATTCTTAGTCTTTGTTGTGTCTTTTTCTGTTTTCAGGGCGTAAGGATGCTGGGCTATACCAATGCATGTTCACTGTTGGAAAGAAAACAACCAAAACCTTCTCAATCGATGTTGCTATGAATAGTAAGTCTCCTGTAACCCTTTTCAAATGCCTGCTTCTTCTCCAACCCCATCTCATTTCAGACCACCTCTCCTTTGCTATTCAGTATTGTAATTGAAGCATGTCATCTTTAAACATATTTGGTGACATTTCCCTGCCTCCTGACATTTGCTGATAATCAAGGAGCGATTCCATCACAAATTGTTAATAGGTTAGACTTCACATTCTACAGTGTTGTTTGTTTTCTCATCTCCAAGAATAAATTTTGTTTTCTGTGTATTTTCTTTTCTCTATACTGATGATTCAACTCTCCTATGTTTAGCAATGATTTTTGTGTGTCTATTGATTTTTATTTATTTGTATGTGGTAGGGGCTAATTGTACTACACGAGCTGCTTATAAAATGTCAGATGCTTTCTACTTTATTGTTAGTAATTTCGTTGAACATTGTATAGGTATTACTAAGATTGCTATAACATTGAAAGCTCTTTTTTGCATCAGTGAGTTTGATATTCTATAGAAATGAAGATATTTCCTTCGTTTTGCTGTTTTTCTTTCTACAAAATGAGAAGATACATTGTGAAGCTGTTATCTTAGCGAGTTGCATCTATTTACCACCTGATGAGACACATCTTCACCGTCGGATGCTCCTGAACCAGTTGTTAAGTGTCCCACCCATGAGGGATCAATGCTAGATGTGCCAAAACAATTGTCGGGATTAATAATTCTTTCTACTATAGGCACAAGGCCTGAAATTTAGGGTGGTGGGGACTAGTCGATTGCATCGACTCCAGTGTTTCACTGGTACTTATTTAATCAACCCCAAAAGGATGAAAGGCATGTTAAATGATGATGATGATGTTTATCTGTCTCATCTTAATGATAGACACCAACCTGGCTGAAACCGGCTCTGACTCTTGAGTACTGATGTCTTATTTTCATAAGTCTTGAATTAAAATCTTCCATCAAACCTTGGTTACAATTTATGTTCCTAACACCAGTTTAATGATAACTAAGTTATTTTACTAGATTCTTTGTTATACTTAAAATTAATTGAAAGAAACACAGAGCATCTCAACAGAAATATGGTAACAAAAAGGTTAATGATAGATACCTTGGTATGATTGTATGAAATAATCAATGAACTAAGGCTAAAATTAAAAATCCTTAAAAAGCTTGCAGTGTCTTGTTGGTATTGAAACAGCAGCCTAATTAATTTTATAAACTAAATACATTTTGGTTAAGAAGGTGAGCATTCTTTGAATCTATATGTCCTTTTGGTCAAATATCTATTGTCATTAGCTTACTGTGGTGAATGTAAAATAAATGTTAAATATGTAGGCAATCATAAGTATTGTTTGACAAAGTATATGTCGTATTAAAACTAGTGCTGTTGCCATTAAGGACTATTGTATCATCAAAGACTGCATCATTGGATTTGCATTTGACACATTCTTAACTGTAATTGTAGAGTTTTTTGTTTTCATTGCAGTTAAGCTTCTTTCATTGGCTGAAAGATGTGTGGTTTGTTTGTTTGTTTGTTCATTGTTTTTCTTCTTTTTTTTCTTTTTGTTTTCTCTTTATGTTGGAATATGAAGATGTCATTGAAAGTGTCAAGCATCTCAACTTATTCTCTCTGTCTCCTCTTTCCCAAATGTCAATCGTCTCAACTGTCATTTCTCTTGACACACGCACGTGCACGTGTACGCACATACGCATACACACGTGCACACGCACATACATGCCTATGCACGCACGCACACACACACACACACACAAACATCATGTTGAAGTTGTGACCAAGATATGTAGAAATGTGGGAGTAACATACAATGAATTTGAATCCCTTAAGTACAAACCTTCACCCATTGTGCACCTTGAGTATGGAGTGTTACTGAGGTCCATAATTAACCCTTTTGCATTAAAATACTAAGTCTGTGTGGAGGCACAATGGCCCAGTAGTTAGGGCAGCGGACTCGCAGTCATAGGATCGCGGTTTCGATTCCCAGACCGGGTGTTGTGAATGTTTATTGAGCGAAACTACCTAAAGCTCCACGAGGCTCCGGCAGAGGATGGTGGCGAACCCTGCTGTACTCTTCCACCACAACTTTCTCTCACTCTTACTTCCTGTTTCTGTTGTGCCTGTAATTCAAAGGGTCAGCCTTGTCACACTCTGTGTCACGCTGAATCTCCTCCGAGGACTACGTTAAGGGTACATGTGTCTGTGGAGTGCTCAGCCACTTGCACGTTAATTTCCCAAGCAGGCTGTTTCGTTGATCGGACCAACTGGAACCCTCGACGTCGTAAGCGACGGAGTGCCAACTCCAAACTAAGTCTGTAAAATACTAAGTTCAATTCAATTCACTATAGTCCTTCCCTAACAAAATGAATCCTGTTTGATTAAAGTCCTTTATCATTGTTGATAGAATTGGTAGAGTTGAGATGTTTATTTTTGGTCATCTAGGTGTTTTGAGAGTCTATTTTAGTTTAAAGTCTTGGTACTGTTGATTTGGGGAATTCATATATCTCATAAAGATGGATGCCATGTTCTCTAAATTTCATCCTCTTAGAAAATGGTGGCTGTGTGTGTGTGTGTGTGTGTGGGTGGGTGGAGTTGAAGGAGAAACACTTTGTATGTCGAAAATATACGACTGAGGAAGCAGTAAAAAAGAAAGAAAAAACTGAAGTAAATATGTTTTTTGTTTCTGTTTAATTTCCAGTGGCTCCTTACATTCAGTCAACTGAGAAGTCTCGTAACTTGGTACAAAGTGACAAATTGCAATTGGAATGCAATGTTCAGAGCTATCCACCTTCAACTATTACTTGGAAAAGAGATAATGTTACTTTTGAAAAGGGTCAAAGAATTCATTGGAATAACAAGACACTTACCATCTACGACCTTCAATTCTCGGACAAGGGCAAGTATATCTGCATTGCTAGCAACATGATTGGCAACACATCTATGACTGTCCTAGTTCGTGTTAAGGGTAAGTTATTTTCGTGTTTCTTTTAACTTTCGTTCATTTATAAATAATCTTAAGAAATGACTTGTACATCATCAAGAGTAAACCTTCAAAGTTGGAATTGCTTCTTGCCGATGTCAGATCATTAAAATCTATTGAAATGTTAAAAAAAAGTCTCAAAAATTTCATGGTATTTTTACTTGAATAAAGGCAGAAAAGGCTTTATCTTGCATTATCTCAAAGCTACGAGAATTCAATAAAGTGATTTCTTTCTTTTTTTTAGCGATTTCATACAGGAATCAGATACGGCCAGATTTGGCCAGTTCAAACAAATCAAGGGGAATTATTTTTGGCTGGTTTTGGCCAGTCTGAATACTAGAGGGTTAAAATCTGAGGCATCGAACCTCCCCTCTATCCAATAGTACACAAGCTTGTGCTATTTTATTAGTTACTGTTGTATTGTGCATTTGACTTGAAATTTCCCCTATGTCAGATTTTATCCTTCTTCCCCTCTAAGGCTAAGTGAATTTCTATTATATATTATTATCTTGGAGTGGTTGGCGTTAGGAAGGGCATCCAACTGTAGAAACTCTGCCAAATCAGATTGGAGCCTGGTGTAGCCTTCGGGTTCCACCAGTCCTCAGTCAAATCGTCCAACCCATGCTAGCATGGAAAGCGGACGTTGAACAATGATGATGATGATGATGATCCTTGTAGTGTTTGCCAGAAAACAGAACAATATTCATCATCGCAACTCTGAATTGAAAGTTTGATTTTCACATAATTGTTATGTTGATTTCTTGTTTGGTGCAAAGAGATAAATCTTATTTTATTTTCTCAAAAACATGATCTATCATGAAATTACTTTCTTTGAGACATGTTTCTGCATAATTAATTAGATTAAACAACCATTTTGTCTATCTTGTATGTTGTTTATCATTTATTTTCCAGATAAACTTGCTGCTCTCTGGCCTTTCCTTGGCATTGTTGCTGAAGTTGTTATCTTATGTATAATTATTTTTATATGTGAGAAGAAACGCAGTAAAGACATGGAGGAAGATTATGATGGAGCCGGCCAGCAAAACATGTAAGTATACCTGGGGTGAGTCAGCAGTGAATCAATGTCTGACACTTGTATAAAACAAGTAACTTGTGTGATTCAGGAGTGTCAGCTCAGACTGGGTGGCCATATTGCTCAGTTTTTCAAGTTAGACCCTACTTACTGTGTTCTGTTTAAAGAAGATCCAGCTGGGCTGGTGGCTCATGTTGGATGACCACATACTACATGATCATGTTGGATGACCACATACTACATGATCATGTTGGATGACCACATACTACATGATCATGTTGGATGACCACATACTACATGATCATGTTGGATGACCACATACTACATGATCATGTTGGATGACCACATACTACATGATCATGTTGGATGACCACATACTACATGATCATGTTGGATGACCACATACTACATGATCATGTTGGATGACCACATACTACATGATCATGTTGGATGACCACATACTACATGATCATGTTGGATGACCACATACTACATGATCATGGCAGATGAGGTGGGTATCACATTACGAAGGGGACTGACCAGGACTCTGCTCCACTGGTTGCCCAAGAGTCAGCAAAAAATATGAATGCTGGTGTAATTGTCTGGTAAGAAGTTTGCTTGCCAACCACATGGTTCCGGGTTCAGTCCCACTGCATGGCACCTTGGGCAAGTGTCTTCTATTATAGCCTCGGGCCGACCAAAGCCTTGTGAGTGGATTTGGTAAACGGAAACTGAAAGAAGCCTGTTGTGTGTCGTTTGTGTCTGTCCTCACACTGCTTGACAACTGGTGTTGGTTTCTTTTCATCCCCATGACTTAGCAGTTGTACAAAAGAGATTGATATAATAAGTATCAGACTTCAAATGAAAAAAAAAAAGAATATTAAATACTGGGCTTGATTTGTTTGACTAAAAATCCTTCAAGAGGATGCTCTAGCATGGCCATAGTCTAATGATTGAAACCAGTAAAAATAAAAGATGTGATGAGACCTAATGACACAGAGATAAGTTAGTGGTAACGCTTTAAATTTAGAGAATATTAAAAAAAAAATGAACTAAAAATAGACATGCAGTGAGACAGACAAATAGGCAGACAGCTAAGTTTGGGGTAACATATTTAATGTAGGGAATATTAAAGGGTTAACTAAAAATAGTGTATAATGAGCAACAATAAGCATTAGACAATGAGCAAATACAGGACAGAACTCCCGACAATATATTTTGTGACTATTAGTCAAAGTCATGCATGGCAGGCAATTTTAGACATGTTTCAGTCTTATTCTGGCTTCACCAACAAATGATAACTTTCACTGTGCTTGCCTAATATGGTGATGAATGGCAAACTAAATAAATGTATGAGATTGTATATTTGTTGCCATAAGAAAGCAGACTCATTCAGAAATTAAGTAGTCGAGAAATTCTCGAATATTTTTCAAAAAAAAGTATTCAAGAAAAAAACAAAACAAAAAAACTCACCATTAAAAAATTTTTTTTTTTTCATTATGAAGATTGTTGAAAATTTGCTTTTTATTTATTTTTATGTAATTTGTTTTATCTCAATATTTTCCTTCTGTTCTAGGCCAAATGCTAAAGATCACAAAGGCAAAGATGAAATCCGGCAGAGAAATGTCAGGACATGAAAGAAAGAGAAAGAGAGCTACTGAACTTTTATTATAATGATTACATTTTTTTATAGTTATTATTATTACTACTACTATTACTACTACTACTATTATTATCATACACCCCCTCCCTCCCTCATGGATTTTTTGCGATCTCATTTCAGAATTGGATACTGTAGCGATTAAAAAATTTTTATCTATCTATCTATCTATCTATCTATCTATCTTTCTCATCCTGTTTTAGTTGAATCTTCTTAACCAAAAGAAAAGAAAAACAAAATGAAAATAAAAAAATAACAAACAAGGCTTGTATATTGGTCAGTACTCACTCATTCATTTACTCAATCTAAATGTAAAAAAAAAATAAAAGTGAGTACTCAGTGAAATACTCCCACCACACTTCAACTCCTGTTGTACATTCCATCATGAAATAATTTGTATAGTACTCACAATCTGTAGTAAAAAAAATCTGATAAGAATCTTTTTCTCTTCTTTCCTATTCTTCTGAAGAAAAATTTTGATGTGACCAATGTCTTTGGATTCAAATTGAAATTTGGTGAATTTCAAAATTTTTTTTGTTTTAAACTAGTTCACTCCTTTCGCTCGCCCCCCCCCACTCCTAATGATTAAAATGCACTATTGTAAAAAAAAAAAATACTTGATTTGTCCCTTAAAAAAAAAAAAAAAAATAAACATTGTTTCTAAAAAAAAATATTCTCATGAAGAAGATAAAAAAAAAAAAATCAAAATTTATTCTTGACTTATATTGTGGTTATAAGCATAAGAAACGGCTATATACAAAAGACATATAGCAATCACCTACAAAAAACAAAAAACAAAAAAAAAAGGTTTTCAGTTTGAAGATTCCTAAAGATTTAGCTTTTTTTTTTTTTAGTCTTTTTCTGGGTGTCCAATTTTGAGTTACCAATAATACAATTACTTACTAAATGACAGCTAAGGGTTTTATTATTTTTAAGATTGTAAAAGTTGTGCATGGGTGCGCACGTATGTGTGTGTGTGTGTGTGTGTGTGCTTGTGTGTGTGTATATGTGTTTGTGGCAGCATGAAAACTGGAGATACTTGGATGTGGTTGTTTTACTCTTTTGGCTTAATTTTATTGAGCCATTGTCAGTTAGTCCTGAGTGAATAATTTTAATAGAAGCTGTATTGGCTAATATTTAACTCAAGAAACAACAGAAGTAAAAACTATTATTATTATCATTATTATTATTATTATTATTATTATCAAGGTGGTAAGCTGGCAGAATTGTTAGCATGCTGGAGCAGAAATGCTTAACAGTATTTTGTCCATCTTGGGTTCTGAGTTCAAACTCTGCTGAGGTCGACTTTGCCTTTCATCCTTTCGGGGATCGATAAAATAAGTACCAGGGTTGATGTGATTGACTCTGCCCCTCCCCACAAATTCCTGGCCTTGTGCCTTTAGTAGAAAGGATTATTATTATCATTATCATTATTATTATTATTAAGGCGGTTAACTGGCAGAATTATTAGCATGTTGGACAAAGTGCTTAGTGACATTTTATTTGTCTTTAAGTTTGGATTTCAAATTCCGCTGAGGTTAACTTAGCCTTTCATCCTTTCGGGGTCGATAAAATAAGTAGCAGTTGAACACTGGGATTGACTTAGTCCCTCCCCCAGAAATTGCTGGCCTTGGGCCAAAATTTGAAACCATTATTATTATTATTATTGACTTTTTTTTTGAATTTTGAGATTTCACAAAATTTTAATTTACCTTTTTCTAAAATAAGTAAAAAAAAGTTAAATAATCAGGACTTAGTAGATGTGGGATGGCAACAAACAAACACACACACATATCACGTGATCATATGATAGACCAAGCTATTGGATGTTATACACCACTGGTCACAATGCGCTTTGCGTTTTTGGCTTTTGAATGATGCCACCCCACTGGCTGGGCAAGTAGGCCAACATTCCCCTTAATCGGAATGTTAATCCATCACAGGGTCACCCATTTACAGCTGGAGCAACAGGAAATGAAGTGTCTTGCTCAAGAACACTATGCATTGCCTGATCTGGGAATTGAACCCATGATCTAGCGATTGTGAGTGGATCACCCTAACCACTGGGCCATGCACCTTCATATATATATATATATATATATATATACATATATATATATATATATATATACATATATATATATATATATATATATATACACATACATATATATATATATATATATATATATACACATACATATATATATATATATATATATATATACACATACATATATATATATATATATATATATATACACATACATATATATATATATATATATACACATACATATATATATATATATATATACACATACATATATATATATATATATATACACATACATATATATATATATATATATATATATATATACACACACATATATATATATATATATATATACACATACATATATATATATATATATATATATACACACACATATATATATATATATATATGTACACACACACATATATATATATAGACACACACATTTGTATCAAGATGATTAATTTCTATTACTGCCTGAAAGATTCTATTCAGTAAGAAAACTCTGAGTAGCAATGGGATGAACTGCCAGCTTCATACGGATAAATATCTTCTACAGCATGTATCGAGCAATCTTTCTCTTGTTTATTAAGCAAGTGTGTGTCTGTTTATGATGATGATAGTGTGTCTGTGTGTATGTAAGCATGTGCGTGTGTGTGTGTGTGTGTGTGTATATATATATATATATATATATATATATAGCGGACGTTAAACGATGATGATGATGATGAATGAGGTCTGTGCTTTGGCTTGGCTGTAATCATATTTCTTTAACCAGAAAACCCTAACCCTAACAACCCCCACTGGAGTGGCTTCTGCCTGCTCTGTCTCTCCTGAATTGTACCCAATTAATTTGACAGATTTGCGTGTTCTGCTTCTTAGCCGTGCAGCTGACACACACACGAAGAGTCTCATGCGTTTCTCAACCACAAATACTACCCCTTTATATACATACACAAATTTAATACACTTTTTGTACATTTCTTCCACAGATATCTACAGTAATTGGAGTTGATTTTAATGATTTTTAATTAGTAAAAAAGAAAAAAAAGTCAATAAAATTTCCACTCTGAAATTTATCTTATAAAACATAATCACATGTAATATTAACATGGTAGATAATGATGTCACCTGTGTAGATTTAGATACGTTTTAGAATTAAAATCTTTTCAGAAATGAATGATCTAATTGAAACACTTTAAGTTGATATTGAACCACTGTAATATTGATGATGATGATGATGATGATGGCAGTAGAATGGTAAAATTGGTAGTGCCAGACTCTCTAGCACAGTGTCCTGCGTTACTTAATTATACTGCTGTGTGGTCAATAAAGTATATGCTAGTCATGTAAAGAGGGTTATTTAAATTGACTCTATCCCCTACTTCACTCCTATATGAATCTGGAGGTCTTACACCAATGTAGGGACTCATTATTATTATTATTAATCATTATTATTATAAAGGTGTTGGATTGATAGACTCGATATTCAACTGAATAAGAAATCTTGTGTTATTCAGTTGTATCCTTTTTGTTCTGAGTTCAAATCCTGCCAAGGTGGGTCGATAAAATAAAGTACCAGTTAAATACTAGGGGTCGATATGAATAGATTAGCACCCCCCAACTCTCTTTAAAATTGCTGGCTTTGTACCTAAATTAGAAATTATTGTTATTATTATTATTAAGGTGGTAAGCTGGCAGAATCATTAGAATGCTGGGCAAAAATGCTTATCGGCACATTTTACTTGTCCTTGTGTTCTAAGTTCAAATTCTGCCGAGACTGCATTTGCCTTTCACCCTTTCGGGGTCAATAAAATAAGTACCAGTTGAGCACTGGGGTTGATGTAATTGACTAGGTCCTTCCCCCAAAATTTCAGGCTTTCTCCCTTCAGTAGAAATTACCATTGTTATTATTATTATTATTATTGGCAGATCTGTTAAAGCATTTGGGTCGTTATTACCTTAAGCTCAAATCCAGATTAGGCAGATTTTCACTTTTATCCTTGGGTGGGGATCGACAAAATCACCAGTGAGGTACTGAATTTGATAGAATCGACTTTGCTCTCCATCCCCACACGAATTTGTGGCATTGTGCTAATTATTATTAGTTTGAAACCATCCTGATTTTTTTTCAGTATTATTCTTAAAGATATTAGTGACGACGAAATATGGGGTGGGGTTGAAATTTCTGAAATTTCTACAGAATTGTTTTTCTGTACCAATCATTTTTCATGTCTCTAATCAAAAATTAAAAAAATTAAAATAATAATAATAATAATAATAAATTTATATATGTAAATCCATACACAAGGCACTAGCACAATACTGTTGATTTGGGTTTTTTTCTCCCTTTCTGTTTATGTAGTGAGTTAACAGTTAATGAATATTGAAATTAATTAATTTTTGTCTCCCTTCTCATCACCTTAAAGTTTTAATTTATTTCCATTAAATATTTCATTGATTAGCTTTACTCTCAATTTTTGTTTAGTGGTTATTATTATTATTATTATTATTATCAATTTTTGCTGTTTTCTACCTCTTTTTTTTCCTCCCTCATCCTTGTTCTCTCTTTCTTTCTTGACAATTTTTTTTAAAATTTTGTAAATTACTTTATAATTACTTTAATTGCAATGCATGTTTGTGGGAATAACACTCAAAATGATTTCTTCTGTTGTTTTTCTTTTCTCTCTCTCTCTCTCTTTTTTTTTTTTAATTAAATATTTCAATTGATTAAATTCTTTGATTTATTAAAAAAAAAAAAAAAAAGAAAAATACAAATGACAAATTTTTGTTTTATTGATTGGCTTCCTGTGTCTGGTTTTAAAAAAAATTCCTGAAAAACAAAAAAAAAAAACCGAAAAAAAATCCTCCAAGAACGAAAGAAAGAAAGAACCAAACAGCCATGTTTAAATTTGAGAGGCCATAATAATTGTGGGTACACTATACCATAAGTTTGGTTAAATTCTTGAAAACTTTGATTTGTTCCAATATTTTTTTCTCATTGAAACTATATTTGATGAAACTTGTTCTCATTTTCTTCTTTTGCTTTCTGTCTGTCTTTCCTTATTTCTCTTTTGGTCTCTACCTGCCTAGTTCTTTCTTCATACATACATACATACATACATACATACATACATATATATATATATATATATATATATATATGTGTATATATATATATATATATATATATGTGTATATATATATACATACATTCATACGTATATATATACACACACATATATATATATATACACATACATTCATATGTATATATATACATATATACATACACACACACACACACATATATATATATATATATTAACTAGCTGTGGTTGATGTAGGTGTACAACACTCTGTTTTGGAAGTGTAATATAACTGAATCACTGCCCTCTCCCCCCCTCTTTTTCTTTCAAACTACTTCTACTTGTCTTTATCTGATTTTAACTTTAGCTTCTCTCTTTCACCCTCACCTTTCCTTTTTTTTTTTTTTTTTGTTAATATCTCTATATTTCTCATTCTTTTTCTGATCCTAGTGATTGTTACAAACTGAAGAATTGCTTCAAATATTCTCTTGAACTCATTTTCTCTTGTGTGAAATTTAGCTGTCTCTCTCTCTCTCACACACAATGCTTGTGATAATAGAGGGAACACAATTTTAGTTAACATGGTTTTGTTTTTTTTGTTCTCGTCAACTGAAAAGTTGTTTAACTCTTTCACTACCATTACCCATGGTTCTACGATGATTAATACCAAACCTCTCCTATTAAATTGATTATATTTAAATTAAAAACTTTCATCTATAATTTTAAGAAAGAACTCTTTTGTTAAATGTTGTTACTAACACCAGTTAAATAACTTTTAGATATTTTTACTAAATCCCTCCAAATTCTTGATTATTTTCAATATCTACTGGAAGCCATAGTAAGTAAATTTCATTAAAAATATGACTATGAAAGAGTTAAACTTTTCTCAATTTTTTTTTTTTAAATACAATTAAAAAAAAAAAATATGCAAAGCTCAAGAAATGTTAGAATTCTTAGATATTTGTTACAAACATTAGCTGAATCAAATGCAGGAATGCTATCTTATCCATTTTTGCTCTTATCACTGAATTTCTGGAGTGATTGTGAAGGTTGGTCTGTTAATATATTTTTTTTTCTTCTTTTCATTTTCCTCTTGTGATGAGCAGTTCTTGTAGAAGAGGATGTGAAATGACAAATTTATAATTGTTAACATGTAAACTGGATATTTCAATAAACACTTTAAAACTTGTAATTTATTTTAACCATTTTTTTAAGGGTAAGGCATCAGACTATTTGGGTACAGGGGTCACAGCTTCAGAATTTAACCTGGCATGAGCCATTTTTAGTTGTTCTCTTAAGTGACCTATATTATATAAATTCAATTATATAAAATAAACTCAAACTTGCCTCAGTTTGCCTGGCTGACGCGTTACATTTATATTAAATAAAGTATATTAAATATACTTAGTTTGTCTGGCTGACAACAAGTTCCACTCTTATTTTGGGTAACCCTTTTGATACCATTTTGTTTGAGGCTGCCCCTTGTTCTATAATATCTGTTTTATGTTCATTTTTCCATGCTAGCATGGGTTAGATGAATATGTTATTGAAGCATTCTATTCTTATAGCAGAACTCCTTTCTTTCGCTAATCTTTATCTATTTCTTAAGTAAGGGACACGTTTCTTTGAAGGTGCAGGAAATGACATCGGTCATTGCTTGTAGTTCTGATTTTCAGAGAAGCACAAATGTAACCAACCAATCAATCAAACTAATATGCACACACACACACACACACACACACATGCCCCTCCCTGTCTGCCTTGACTTCACTTGTAAATGAGTGTCACCATCATACAAAAAATGTCATTTATTTCCAATCTTCCACAAAAATATGTCCAGCTATGAGAAAATATTTGTTTGGGAACAGGTGAAGGTTGGTGGCAGGAAGGGCATCCGGCTGTAGAAAATCTGCCTCAACAAATTCTACCCCACCCATGCAAACATGGACAAGTTGATGTTAAAATGATATTGATGGTGATCATGTATTAAAATACTATTTCAAAATGCAAGTGAATATATCAGTTCCTGTTAGTTTGATTGATTCTTCCATGATGAAATGATTTCAAGTTCAATACCCATGTTCTCAGATAAGACATCAAAGACATTAGATTGATGCTAAGTGGATAGCCATGTTGGTTTGAATGTTTTCTTAATTTAAAAAAATGATGCTGTATGGTTGAGAAGCTTGCTTTTTAACCATGTGGTCTTGGTACCTCGTGAAAGCATTTGGTAGATGGAAACTGGAAGAAGCCCATTGTTTTATGTATGTGTGTATATGAACTCTTGTCTAGACATCATGCGATGGTTGTAAATGAGCATCACCACCATAAACGTGATATTGTTTGTTTCCTGTCTTCTGTAGAGAACATGTTTGGTGATGGGGAAATGTTTACCTTACTCGGAAACAAGTAAAGGTTGCAACAAGAAGGGCAACAAATTCAGTCTGACCGATGCAAATATGGAAAAGTGGACATTAAAACAATGATGATGATGAATACTGCCCTTCTCTAATCCTTTGTAATCTTTGTAAAGCCTCCATTAGTGGTGGGTTAAAAAGAGGTAGAACATGTCTAACAGGTCGCTAAAATAAGCATCACATCAAGGTATAAAGTTATCCTTAGACTAGGACTAAGCTAAATGCACAAACACTAATCTAGGGTCAGATGCTTTGACAAATTATCTGACAGGGTTCAGCACAGTTTCCAGCTATCAAATTTCACTCGCAAGGCTTGGGTCTATTTGTATGTATCTTTTTGCTTTGTTTAAGTCATAATTTGTGAACGAGTGTTGTTGGTTACGTGTTTCCTATTTCTTTATTGCCCACAAGGGGCTAAACATAGAGGGGACAAACAAGGACAGACAAAGGGAATAAGTCGATTATATCGACCCCAGTGCGCAACTGATACTTATTTAATCAACCCCGAAAGTATGAAAGGCAAAGTCGACCTCGACGGAATTTGAACTCGGAACGTAGCGGCAGACAAAATACCGCTAAGCATTTCGCCTGGCGTGCTACCGATTCCGCCAGCTCGCCGCCTTTTGGTTAAATGTTTCCATGAGCCAGTCACCAGTTCAGTGGGTTTCTGGTGGCCAGAGTAATAAGGAAAGTGTTGCTGGTTTTAAGGTACCTCACCCATGTTTATGTCCATTGGCAAAAGTTACACACAAATACAACAGGTTTCTGCACTGTTTCCATCAACAAACTCCCACTCATAGAGCATTGGACAACCTGAAGCAATAGCTGAATTGTCCAAAGTGCAGCACGGTGATTGAGACATGAACTTCTTAACGCTAATGCTATGTGCCCATTGTTACGTAACTTTTGCATACATATAAAGGTTCAAGTGTGGTTGTGTGGAGGCACAGTCATGGCTGTCTGGTAAGAAGTTTGCTTGACAGCCATATTGTTTCAGAGTTAGTATCACTGTGGCACCTTGGGCAAGTATCATCGACTATAACCCTGGGCTGCCCAAAGCCTTGTGAGTGGATGCGGTAGATGGAAACCAAATGAAGCCAAAGAAAAAAGGATATTTCTCCCAGCTTTCACTATTTTCCTCTCATTCTGGTCTAATGATCCCCCATGTTTGTCTTCATTTGGTTTCCTCATATGTCTCCACTGTCATTTTTTTGTTCCCAGCTTTGAGCCGCCATAAATCCTAAATTTTATTTTAGAATTTATGGGAGTAATTGTCTTTGAAGACTCATATTGTCATTGGATGCTTGAAATGGGGAATAGATAGACGGCTGACAACTGATGAAGAGTCCTTTCTCTGTTTACTTGTCCTGTTTTCCCTTTTTTTCGTTCGAGTTGGCCCTTGATGAACACTTCAACGCCAAACATGAACGATGTGTTGTCAGAGCTAGGATGCGTGCTCTAAGAAACGAAAGCATTGGAACCGCACGAGGAGAAACAAAGCCAGTATTCAGTCTCTTTTTTTCTATTTTCTGTTTTCTTTTGAAAAGAAAAGCTCTACATTGTATTTTGTCCCCTCTGTGTTTGGCCCTGTGTGGCTAATAAAGGAAGTTATTTGTCTGTCTGTCTGTCTATCTTGCCTGTCATTTGTCATCATCTCTTCCATCACAGAAACAACAGATAGCTATAGTTTTCAGTCTTCACTAGGAAAACCCATAGAATTTCCATGGGTTTGGCTCTGCCAAGGTTGACTTTGCCAAGGTTGACTTTGCCAAGGTTGACTTTGCCTTTCATCCTTTTGGGGTTGATAAATTAAGTACCAGTTGAGTACTGGGGTCGATGTGAACGACTGTCCTCCCTCCTTAGAAAATCCAGGCCTTGTGCTGATAGTAGAAAGGATTATCATCATCATAATATTTTTTCTCTTTATTTTTGACACAAAAATTCAGAAGCTGAGAGCTTATTGAGGTTTGCAACATTTATTAAGACATATTTTTATTTACAAATCTGAAATATATAGACAAATATGTGTGTAAGTATGTTTGTGTGTGTGATTGTGATTGTGTGTGTGTGTGACTGTGTGTATGTGAGTGTGTGTGTGTGTGAGTAAATATATATTTTTTGAATTGAAATATTAAACTTTGTAAATATCTGAGTTTGTGTTTTGAATTCCAGAATGAAATCTGATTTATGGTCTCTTAAATCTTTGCAGTTAAGTGTTTCCATATATATATATATATATATATATATATATATATACAAATAGATAGATATATATACATACATATATATGTGTATATATATATATATATATATATATATATGTATATGTGTATATATGCACATAGAAATATTCAAATATAGGTTGTTTTTTTAACGTAACATACACAAACATATATACTCTGTGCATTATGTATTTTATTAATATATATATATATATTATATAACAACAAATATATATTACAGGTACATAAATATTAAGACGTGTGTGATTGTGTGTGAGATATAACATGTAGCATGTGACATCATCATCAGCATTATCATCATCATCATCATAATTGTTTTTACATTTTTCATGTTGGCATGGGTTTGATTATATATATGTGTATGTGTGCAAGTGTGTTTCAGACAGAGAGAAAGAGAATAATGTAGAAAAACAAGCTCCTGATATCTGAAACGCCATATTTAAACTATGTAAAATATATTTTAAAATTTTTTGTAAAAAATATAATTTACCTTCTATTCAAAGATATACAATACATTACTGAGGGAGAACTTTTTTAATTACCATTAGATTATTATTATTATTATTATTATTATAGTTGTTGTTACTTTTATTGTTTAGCCCCAGAACAAAACTGGTTATGTAGATCTATGATTAAAATCATTCAAGCTGTGATCATCCAGGTTTTCTTTTTTGTGTTTTTTCTTTCTGTAAGTAGAGTGTACATAGAACTACATTTTGTAATATGTTCTTTTTCTTCCTTCAGATGGAAGGGTCTAATTCTGATGGAGAATGGAGATTTGGTTCCTAAAAGATCAAGGGATCATATTTATTAAGCCAATCTATTTTGGTATGCCAGTTCCTTCATGTGTGTGTATGTATGTGTCTATGGTTGTCTATGTTGCTAATTCTTTCGAGAAATGATTTTTTAGTTGTAAATTTTACGTACCTAACTCAACTATGATTATTAAATGTCAAACTGGTCAAGACAGCTGACAGCCCTACCACCGCCACACCACCACCACCACACCACCACCACCACCACCACCACCACTGTAATATCTTCATCTTCATGTTCTGGTAGAAATAACATTGGTAGAACACCAGACCAACAACAATTCTGGAAGGTCTGGAAAAATACTGGTTTCTTAAATTTAGCAAAACCACCTCAAGATCCAGTTCTTGATGTGATGTAGAGGCTTGTATGCCTAAATAACACTGAGGCCTGTGCCAGCAGAACAAAAGCTTCTGGTAGGACCTCCCATACTGGACAGAGGCTAGAGTAAAATGGACCATCCCTTCTCAAAGGTAAAAATGAGTTTGCATGGGACCAGCACCTCTACCTAGAAAAACAAGCAAAGTTAATGAAGAATCGATGATAAACCAAAACTAGCAAGACTTAGGAAATGAAGGAATTCTTTCAGGGAATAATGGAGGAAAGGCCTAATGTAATCCTTGCATTGTCCTTTGTACACCCTGATGATTTTCCGTACAAGGTATTTAAAATGCAAAATTATATATTTATATATATGCTTTGTGATTTTAATTTTGGTTGCGAAATGAAACAATTGTAGGGGAATATGTTGACTAATTAATAAATTAATTTGTATCTCTTAGATCTCTCTGTTTTCTAACTTGATGATAATGTTTGATATTTTATGATATTTTACATAATATATTCATTAAAGAAATATCTCTTCAAAATATAATATACTAAACCACAGAAACCATAGAAAATCTAAATTCGTATGTATGTAAGTATGTATATATATATATATATGTACACACATATATACTTAGAGTTTATTAAAGTTAAAGATAAGACTTGAGAGCAGATGAAATAAAATTTAATCAATTAATACAGTTTTATTTGAGTATTCAACAAACCAATGTATATATATATATACACATACATATATGTGTGTGTTTGTGTCTGCATGTGTATGTGTACATGTGTGCATATGCATGAAACCTTAAGAAAAAAGAAATGTCAGGAAAAATAGAATGTCTGATAACTACACATTTTTTCACCCTATTTTGTATGTTTGTTGAATTATTATTATTATTATTATTAATGTTATTATCATTATTATTATTAGCTGTAGTAGTAGTAGTAGTAGTAGTAGTTACAGTAGGAATAGTAGTAGTATAACACAACCATAACAAGTAATAGTGGGACTTCCCTGTTTTTGTTTTTTATTTGTGTTCATGAATGTGTGTGTGTGTTCGTGTGTGTTCATGTGTGTGTGTGTGTGTGTGTGTGTGCTTCCTCTTTTGATTTAGCAATTTACTTGGTCATCAGATCCTCGTATCTTTGAATTCTTCGCTTTATCTCCTCCTCCTCTTCTTTCTCTTCCTCTTCACGCAGCAGATTCAACAAGTTGCTCATTTCACTCATCTGTTCGTCATTCTGCATTTCCTCATCTTCTCCTTTCTCTTTTTCCACGTCCTCCACCTCACCCTCGCCACCATCAGCATTGTTTTCCTTTTCGTTCTGCAAAATCTCTTGAGCATAATACGTGCCTGATTCTGGTTCAACACTTATCGTGTCTGGAGCATTCGACATCTTGAAGCGTCGCTGGAAATAGAAATTCCTCCAAGACCAGCGCAATGGACCTGGTGACATGCAGTAATTATCGTCTGGAATATTGGCACCTTCAACGTAGTACATCATGTAGAAATTGCACATCTCATTATTTTGGGTTGATCTGTTAATTTCAATCATGCATTTTATGCATTTTTTTTTAGAAAAAAAAAGAAAAAAAACAGAAAGAGAAAATGATAATTAGAAAATTTTAAAAACATAAGTTTATTTTAGCATGTTTAAACATATTATATTTATGTAAAGGCAAGGAGTTTTGATGTTAAAAAAACTTGAAATGCTGTGTGGTCCCAGGAATTTCATTGATCATACATTCAGAGTCTCTGTGAGATGTTCCTGAAACCCATGACAATAATGCATGCACACACACACATATACATATACACATACACACATACGCACATGCAAAGATATATACATACATGTATATTTGCAAAGGGCTGTTTTCAGTGTCTGTCTACCAAATCTGCTCGCAAAAACTTTTGGTTGGCCCAGGACTATAGTAGCAACACTTGGCCAAGGCTTCACATAGTGGGACATGAACCCCAAACACTGTAACCGGGAAACAAATTTTTTAACCACACACCATCTTGAGCATGGCCGTTGCCAGTTCCGCCTGACTGGCCTTCGTGCGGGTGACACGTAAAAGTACCCACTACACTCTCTGAGTGGTTGGCGTTAGGAAGGGCATCCAGCTGTAGAAACTCTGCCAAATCAGATTGGAGCCTGGTGTAGCCATCTGGTTTCACCAGTCCTCAGTCAAATCGTCCAACCCATGCTAGCATGGAAAGCGGACGTTAAACGACGATGATGATAATGATGACAGCCATGCTTGCATCTAATGAAATAAAATGACAAAAAATGATAGTTACCCAATAAAGATATCATGACTATCGTTATTGACCATGGTACAGCGAGCAGCCTGAAAAATCAATATTTCAATAATGAGCTACATAGATATAAACACACACACACGCACGCACACACACACACGTATATATATATATATGTATATATGATATATATACAAGATTTGGAAGCTGTCATTTTGTGCATGACTGCATGCGTTGTCAACTGTAAAAAAAAGTGAAATATTGGCAAATTTCTACTTTATGGACACCATATAACCCCTTAACATTTTTATTTTGGGGGAATTTTCAGAAAATATTTGTAAATTTGTCTTCTACATATGGGAATTCATATGGTTATGCAAAAATAAAAAGAAATTCATGTGTAATCTAAGGCCTATATAGCTATTATTTTTAGCACATCTTATGATCACTTCAGACCAGATGTGTTGTAAGTATTCAATAAGCGGCAAGAAGAACACATGGTAAGCAGCTTGGTAATAGCTTAACTTGTTACTATAGAAACAGGCACCTATATGTCTGTGGCTTTCGACTGGATAAAGTTACCCAAAATTTGCAAACTTTAAAAGCTATTAACTCTTTATTTATTGATTTATAGTGAAAATGAATGTCCTGTCACTGATTACTTTAGAAAACTATACAAATACACCAAATATGAAATCAATTGAAACAAAACTTCAAAAGATTGAAAAGTGACAGCCAAACAGAAAAGATCCCCCAAATTTTAAAATGCAGTTAATAGAATTTTCTAAAAATCATTGCAGGAAGAACAGAGAGAATGAGTCAGTCTCTGTTCAGTTTGTTTAGGATATGAATAAGTATGGTACTTACAAGGATGTCACCTCTCCTAATCTCCAGACCTGAAGTTGTTGTGTTGTAAAACATCTGAAGGATAGAAAAATACAGGAATACAGCAAAAATAGAAATAAAAATAATAATAATAATAATCCTTTCTACTATAGGCACAAGGCCTGAAATTTGGGGAAGGGATTAACTTGATTACATCGACCTCAGTGTGTAACTGGTACTTATTTAATCGGCCCTGAAAGTACAAATGGCAAAGTCGACCTCGGCGGAATTTGAACTCAGAATGTGAAGACGCACGAGAAATCACCATTTCTGTGGTGCCCTCCTCACTCCCATTGATACCTTGTTTTGCTTAATGGTTAATCCAACACTTTCATACCAAAATTTTCTCCCCCCCACCAAAAAAAAACGAAACAGAAAAACAAAAAACAGTAGTTCGAATTATACACCAAGACGACTTTGGAGGACCAAAAATATGGTAAATGTCGTCAGCTCTCAGCAGATTGAATATTATGGATCGCTGCTTTGGCATTTCTTGTGCTGCTACCTTCACACGCATTCATTGCATTTTAAGTCTAATTCACGATATTCTTGTTCGCCTCTTCTCCTTTTTCCTCTCTTCTCATTTAGTTTGCTTTCTGCTTCACATCGCCAGTAACGACAGTTCGCACGAGTTCTCTCCCCTGAACAATACATTTCTTTGAAATTATTTTTCGAATTTCTTGTAGCGACGGAGTAACTTCGAATTAAATAATAATAATAATAATAATAATAATAATAATAATAATAATAAGGGCTTTGATAAGCAGCTCAACAAACTCCCTTACAGTGTTAAAGTGGGAGAACTTCAGAAAATAGTGTTGCTCGGTTCCGCACACGTTTTACGCCGTGTACTCTCCATGAGATGAGGATCTGCTGTGACCCTAGGGTCGAGGGATGACCCCGGTTCAGCAGAAGACAACGTACCATATTTTATTAAAAACAAAATAATAATAAAGAATGAACTCGGCTATATATACATATATACGTTTTATGTATTGTGTACGTGTATGCATATGTATGAGGATATCTAATATAAAGTCGGATCCACAGATTTTAGAGGTTGTTCAAGTCAGTCGAAGCATTTTAACCCATTAAGAGTGGATCAGTTTTTAAAAAAAAAATTTTTTTTTTTACTTCGTCACTGACCCTGGAAAGGAAGGATGGAAAGTTAATTTGAGAATGGTTCGAATTCCAAATAACTAAATACCACAAACTGTAAAATTCTGACAGTTTTCGCTACCTTCCTAGACGACAATGTTAATGATAATAATGATAAATATAAGAAAATAATAATAAAATAATGAACTTATTGTACACAATCTCAGGCGCAATACAATTCATCAGAGAAAGAAACCAAAAATGCATAGAATATGCTGAGGAAGTGAACGGTGAATAAGTCGTTCAGAAATAAGAGGTGGGTGGGGGTGGGTGGGGGTCAAGTGTGCTGTTTTGAAGGAAGTTTTGAAGGATGTAGGGCCTCAACTGCTAACAACTGATGCTGGTAGTTTGTTTCATGTTGTAGCAATTCTGAGCATGAAAAAATGATATCAAATTATTTACCTGGGGTTTTTGTGGGTTTTTGCGTCCAAGTTCATGCCATTTCCCATTGTGAATTAGATAACCGGATACCACTTTACCTGTACAAGATGACAAAAGACATGATTTGACAATGATTTGAAAAGTGATTCGAAATTTATTACCAACTAAGAGAAAATGGTAAAAATAATTTTAAAAATTCAGCAATATTGAGTGTGTAAACCTGTTTATTCCAATCACATTCTTTTTTTGTTATTCCTTCTCATTCACGAACTCTTATACATACAGTTTATAAACATCAATCTCATTTTTAATAACAATCCAATACAATTTATGCATATAACTAACCCAGGTCTAAAGCTTAAACAGTCATCACAGCCTTTCCTCAACACTACATCACACAAAAACAATTTATTTGTATATTTTTTTTAAATGAGCAACGTAAAATTTTTCCATGTCCAGACATGTTTTTGCAAAATATTGGAAATGAATGACATGACTTTTCTGACAATAAAACTCATTTATGATTCTCATGTGATGTCGAGACAACGAAACACACACACGCACGCACACAAGCTTCCATACAGTTTCCTCAACCAAATCCTTAGTTGCAACTACATCTCATATGCTAAATATCCATGATGCTCATAATAACCACAGGTTTCCAATGCAAGCATGTCCTCATTGATGCTTTAAATCATTATTGGTGACACTGGAAACTCGAGTAAGAAAATGTTATGGCAAATTTTGTTTGACTTACCGTGCGAGTGAGTGTGTGTCCGATAACTGAAAGGGTGAAGAACTATGTTCTCATTATAGAGGCAAGCAGTCTCAAGATATACTACAAATAAAAAAGAAAGAAAAAAAAAGAAAAATATGGATTAAAAATATTTTAGTTCTGTTTTCTCCCTTAAATTGTATTTAGTGATTCATATGATCAATGGACCCCAAAAAGTGAGGGTTTTTTTCCCCCCATTTTTGGTATGGTAATAAACTTTAAGGCTCAGTAAATGCCATTATCTTCTATCTTGATCTTCCTCAGTGTTTCCATCAACCAAATTCCATGCACAAGTTATTAGTCAACATAAGGTTGTGGTAGAAAACAGTTGTCCAAAGGCACCACACCATGGGATTGAACCCAGAACCATGTAGTTGTGATGCAAGTTTCTTAACCACACATTCAAACCTAGATCTATCATTTATCATTTATCATCATCATCATCATTTAACATCCATGTCCCATGCTGGCGTGGGTTGAACAGTTTGACAAGATCTGATGAGTCCAAGGGCTCGCACTGTGCATGGCTTCTACAGCTGGATGCCCTTCATTTAATAATATTTATTGGAAATAAGATTTGAAGAAAATAGCAGATTCTTTTTTTTTAAAGAATTAATTGGTTGCATACAGGATGTAACTTACTTGAAGAACGCCTGGGAATCACACCACCTGTTCCTAGAAGATATACTCCAGCCCTTCGTCTAATTCTAAAAAGATAAAAAAAAAAAAACTAGTTTCAGTTATGCCTTTTATTATTGATAGTAATTAACGATGGCTACAACAACAAATAAAACAAGAAATAAAACAACTTATCTAGGAGATATTGTTAGTAATGTTGTCGATCACCACCATGAGAGTTGATTCAATTAATTTTCCCCCTTAAATATAGATATGTGGCATTATAATCAATGTAAGAAATCATTAAGATATCATTTTATTTTTTAATATAATCAGCAGAAGTTACAGAGAGAGAGAGAGAGAGAGAGAGAGAGAGAGAGAGAGAGAATACTATATCAGAGAAAAATTTTAGACAATGAAATATAAAAATATAATAAAATGAATAAAAATTGAAAAGCAAAATAGAAATTATTTGAGAATGAATAAGCCATGTCTTAACTTTGGAAAGCGTTTGTGGGTGAGGACTGAGAATTCCTAGAACAAATACTTACGGTCCATCTGTAACTGTGAGTGTCAATCCTGATGAATCGGTTTCGTTTTCTACAAGAGAAAGAAATAAACCCTTTTTGAATGGATAAATTTCATTGTTGTAGTAATTTCTTGAGCTGCGGTGAGTGTAAAAACGATAATAATGATCTTCTTTATTATTAACAATAATAATCTACTTTATCTACAATATAATATTTTCTGGCATGGTTGTATATAGTGGTGTTGGTGGTTGTGCTGGTGGTGATGTGATGATGATGATGATGATATTGGTGGCAGTGGTGACAATAATGGTGATGATGATGAAGAAGAAGATGATGATAATGATGATGATGATGATGATATGCCATAAAGTTACTGGCATTCTATTCCTTTGCACTTTCAAATAAACACACACACACACACACACACAAATAAATAAGTTGCTTAGAAAGAAAAATACTCACTAGGTGGGAGGAATTTGTCCACATTCTTATAGTGAATCTGCAGGACAAGATGTTGCACATTGGAACTGCCACCGACTTTGAATCCAACATCTGAAAATTTTTTTAAAAAAAGAAGGAAACAGAGAAAGAAATGGATAAATCATTAGCAATCAATGTGGTAAAGATTCTTGCAAAAAGAAAAAAAATTACTAAAAACTCCAAAAATTAAAATGCAAAAATTATAAAAACAAAACTATACATATGTATGTGCATATTATATATATATATATATATATATATATATATATATATATATATATATATATATATATATATACATATATATGTATGTATACACACACATATATACATACATTCACCAACTTAAACAAGGAGACCATCCAGAAGGGTTGCAGGAGATTCCGAAGTTGTCTGGAGGCCATGGTTGGAACCAATGGTGATTTTATTGAATAAATTTACTCTTTAGTATTTGAAGATGTTTTTATGTAATTTAGGTAAATATATCTGTTAAAATGAGATGTCAGAGTTATTTTCATTTTTGTGTAATTTAGATGACAGTATATTCACTACACCCTATATGTATATATATATATATATATATATATATAGGTATATGTATGCATATATGTATTACACACATGTGATGTGAATTTATGATGGGTTGAATGATACGTCAGGGTCTTAATATAATTATTTAAAAAAGCAATAATTTGGGTCAAGCACATCTTATGGATTACTGCTGGGAAGAAATAGAAGCAATAAAAATTTTTTAACAAAGGCAAAAGTATTAAAGGATAACAATAACAACAACAACAACAACAACAATAATAATAATCATATTGAAAAGACGAAAAGGGAGCACCTGTCGCGATTGAGAAAAAAATTGACTTCAAAGCGGAATGCCAGAAACATAATTTCGGCAAATAAACTTGCACACAGTTGCAGTAGTTTGGTATGGTGCTGGAATCCTGAAGTGGACAGGGGAGGAGCTAAAGGAGATGGACAGGAAGTCAAGAAAGCTCCTAACGATGCATGGAGCCCATCATCTATGTGTGGACACTGATTGCCTATACATGGAGAGAGCAAATGGAGGAAGGCGACTGATAAGTGTGGAAGACTGCGTGTGTATTGAACTCAAGAGCTTAATGAGAGCTGAAAGGAGAGGATAGCATGGGGCTGTAGGCTACAAATAATAAGAACGACAGCCCTTTCCTGTTGCCCCTGCACTTCCCTTCTCACACTTCCTCTTCCGGTCAGTCCCTTGACCATTGACATCATGGCTCTCTTCTTCCCCACAATTTGAATATAGATTTGATAATCTTCTAATGTTCTTAACTAGGTTTAAAAACTATGGATGGCTGGTATGATTCTGTATTGATATTGGCCAACTTTACATAAGGGTTTTCTTATACAGGATGTTCAGAAGGTCTCTCTGCAGTAAGTATTTTATTGCAAAATAAATATTTATAAGATGATATAAGACTACAAAAGAATATATTAGACTTTAAAAGACTTAAAAAAAACTTTATAAGAGGTGTTGAAAGTGTTGTTCTTCATTTTCAATACATAAGTTGACTCTTCTACAAATGTTTGGAAATACATCTTGGAGAAAAAAAAAAAAATTCACTGTGGAGAGACTTTTTTTGAACACCCTGTATAATTTGTACAGATTAATGCCAAGGTTAAACCTAAGGAATTAATAACAATAAAGTTTGTTGCTATGGTGATTTTTAGCCTTGAAGTATTGTAGAAGTGGAGCATGTCCTCTCTGAATATATCTAGTGTGTATCTGCTAGCATTATTGGAAATGGCTAACATAACCTATAAAATTTAATACAGCAATCTGTTATGTAAAACAACGTGGAATATTAAGTCATGTTACGTAGTATAACCCAGCTAAATTTCAAGCCTTGAGCTTAGAGTAGAAAAGAATATTAAGTGTTTATTGGATAGTAAAATGACAAATTGTAATAAGACCTCATACTGTTTTTATTAGCTCTTTGTGTTCTGAGTTTAATTTCTGCTATGGCCTACTGATATGGCTTGTAGACTTAATTTGTTGCCTTAATTTGTGCCTTTAGTAGAAAGGATTATTATTATTATTATTATTATTATTATTATTATTATTATTATTATTATTATTATTATTATTATTATTATCATCATTATTATTATAAAGGTGGTAAGCTGGCAGAATCAATAGCACGCCAGGTAAAATATTTAGTGACATTTTGTCTGTCTTTACATTCTGAATTTAAATTCCGCCAAGGTTAACTTTACCTTTCATCCTTTTGGGGTTGATAGAATAAGTACCAGTTGTGTATTGGGTCAATGTAATTGATTATCCCTTTCCCCAAATTTCAGGCCTTGTGCCTATAGCAGAAAGGATTATTATTATTATTATTATTATTATTATTATTATTGTTATTATTATTATTATTATTATTATTGTTATTATTATTATTATTATTATTATTATTATTATTATTAGTAGTAGTAGTAGTAGTAACAGTAGCAGCAGTAGTAGAAGCAGTAATAGTAGTATTGATTGCGGTGGGACCTCATTTGATAACATACTTTTCCTATTACTATCAAGGTGAGGAAAGAAATGAAGGAGATGTATTTTGTTTGCCTTTGTTAAAATATACAACGGAAAAAACCACCACTGCACTTCAGATCGTGACTATCGAGGTATTTACTGACAGATAAACAAAAGAGACAACACAACAGATACTCACTTCACACACACACACACACACACATGCATGCATGCAAAAGAAAAAAAATCAAAAAGAAATCTGTCAAAACTATTTCTGTACAAATATACACTTTGATATAAGGAAAAGAAAAACAGTCAAATAGAAAGTCTTTAATATAGATAAGTTTTGAACACCTACTTGTTCAGGACATTTCAACATTATTGGCACCACCTTACTAGTAAATGTTATATTAGGGTATGTATGTTGAATATACAGGGTTTGGACAAAATAATGGAAACACCTAGCATCATAGCATCATAATTTTGAAATATCTATAAAACCGTCAAAAGCTTGTTTATTTTAATGTTTTTTGATTTATTATTAGTGTTGCTTAATATGTTTTGCTAAAATTGCTGTTTCTTTTCAGATATCATCAGAAAAAGGTAATTAAAATTCATTAAAATGACAGTTCTATCGGACTTTTAAAGAGGTTAAATTGCTGGTGCTTGTATGGCAGGCGCTAGTGGAATGAAAACAGTGTTATGTAACTGGCACTCATGCCAGTGGCATGTAAAAAGCACCCACTACTCTTGGAGTGATTGCCATTAGGAAGGGCATCCAGCTGTAGGCACCATGCCAAATCAGATTTGAGCCTGGTGTAGCTTACCAGCTTACCAGTTTTCAGTCAAACCGTCCAACCCATGCCAGCATGGAAAAACGGACGTTAAATGATGTATGTATGTATGTATGAGAAATTATGATAAACAGAAGTTTATATTATTAATTCTTATGTATGCTTCACCATTATTGTCTCTTGGAGCCCTGCAAGTGATGTTCTATGAGCATTTGGATGCTTAATCAGAATGGGTCATCAGGGAACATTCCATTGCAGTAAATTAGAAAGAATTAATGTCAAAAGTTAAGGGAGATGGCAAGGTATTTTATAAGTATTTTGAAAGAGAAATTGAAGGAAAGTAACTGGCAGAGAAAGAAAAAAGACTAACTAAGAATTAAGAGAGAGGGGGAAAGTGAATGAAAGACAGAGAACACAAATAGAGAAAAAAGAGATAGAAAAAAGAAGAGAAGAAGAATTGGAGAAGAAAGTAGGAAGAGGGGGGAAGAAAGGAAAAAGAAAGGAAGAGTGAAATAAGAATGTAATTTGGACAACCATAAAAGGGATAAACAAAAAATATAAAAATATATAACACCATGGTAGTTTAGGTGAAAAGAAAAAATAAACAAATAAATGAATAAATCTTGGGGATGGAAAAGGAAGGAAAGACATGAATGCAGGGTGGGAACAACAGCAAATGAGAGGGAGAGGGGTGTAAGAGGTGACAAAAGGGGTTGTGAGTCATTAACATCATTGATCGTTACTTAACTACTATACTATGTGGCACTCTAAACAGTATAACAGCAGCAGTCATTTATCTGTTGGTACAGGCAACATATACATACATACATATCTGTATATTTTCAAAATGTAACCACATGTGAATTGTTGGTGATTTTCTTCCTCCGTCTTCCTTTCTATTGAACTTTCTTCTGTTTCCGAAGAAGAGCGTATGCTCAAAACATTACACCATCTTTCTTTACTTCCCTGAGCATTTGCTAATACTTTACATGTACCATGTCCTCACGTTGTTGTTTTTTGTGTTTGTTCTTTTTGGATTTACTATATACATATGCAGAAACACACACACACACACACATATATATATGTATATACACACACACACACACACACACACATATATATATATATATATATATATAGAGAGAGAGAGAGAGAGAGAGCTGTATATCTATCTGTCTGTCTGTCTCTGTCTGTGTGTCTCTGTCTGTCTGTCTGTCTGTATGTATGTATGTATGTATGTCTGTACACCTTTCAATGCAATGTATGCCAGAAGGTCTGCAGATCTACTCCTTCATGCACAAACACACATATACACACATATTTATAAGTAAAAACAGAATACAGAGAGAATACACACATATACAAACACATATAAATGCATGTAACTTACCTTTGGGAAGTTTTAGACTTGGTGCATCCATTGCCCAGGCGTACAAAATTGAAGGATTTGTACGACATGTTGGACCAGTTGCATAGTGTCGAGAAACACTAGGTCCCATTTCTCCACAGTTCCTTAAAAAGAAACGAAATCAATAACCAAAATGAAAAGATGGCATAAGGTATTCTTTTTTTTTTCTTTTGTAGTCATTTGGCTACGGCCATGCTGGAGCACCGCCTTTAGTCAAGCAAATTGACCCCAACTGTCTCATTCTGCCTTTGTACACAACAGAAGAAATGAGAAACAGAAAGAGGAAAATGTAATGACTATCAGTCTCCCAAAGTCATTAGCACCACGAGAGGAACTGATCCTAATAAATTAATGGAAACTGTGTTGACTGAAAGATGGCTTACACCAAACCACCTCCCCAACCCCTTCTGCCAAGATAAAGAATAAATTAGTGCCGAGATAAAGAATAAACTAGAAAGGTAGAGATTAAATATTTACATACCAGATTTTGGTGTCTTTACCCGGTAAACCACAACCATACAAGAGAAGATGGTGAGCAGTTGCCATATTGGCATGGGGCTGGAAACCAACTGAAAGAAGAAAGAAAAGGAAATAAATTAAATGAAAAACAAATTGATAAATAAGTAAATTAATACATAAAAACTACAAATTTTTGTACTCTTCTGGACTCATGTCAGGGTCCTGGAACTATATCGGTTGTGCTCATGCCTCCAAGAGCAAGTTACAGGCTTATTGCTGGTTGTACCAGCATTGAGTAGAAACTGCAATATATTTTTCAAATAGATCCCTCCACCTAAGGTTCAAACACATCTCATGTTAACCCATGCAACAGACAATGTGATATGATTATTTTCTTTTATCCCTTTTCATATTGTAGTTTTTGGTGGTCTTATTCACACCTAACTCCAAGGCTGTATTTGTATTGAACATGTGATGCTGTTCAATGGTGTATATAGCTCAAAGATCAGTGAGTCTCTCTATGTCAAACTGAAAATCTTCTACACTGAGAAGTCACATTTCTGGTACAGCAGACATGTGATTAGAATGTCACAACAAAGAATTGTAAGAGGATTCTTCAAGTTTAGTCAAGAGACCTCAGGGTTGACTAAGAATGAGAGCGATGGATAATATCCATAGTCTCAATTGGTTATGCTTAGGAATCCAGCCAGGAATTCTTATTTCTTTATTGCCCACAGGGGGATAAACATAGAGGGGATAAACAAGGACAGACAAAGGGATTAAGTCGATTACATCGACCCCAGTACATAATTGGTACTTAATTTATCGACCTCGAAAGGATGAAAGGTAAAGTCGACCTCGGTGGAATTTGAACTCAGAACGTAGCGGTTGACTCAAAAGAATACACACCACCACCACCACCACCACCACCACCACAATGACAACATAAAAAACAAACAAACAAACAAACAAAAAGCATCTCAATTCTTAGTGGAATACAAAAGTATCAAAGTAGTTGTTTTTCTTCTTACTTATGTAGCTTGCCGTAGTATTTGCCTTCAAGGAGAGACATAAATACGTATCAACCTGGAAAAGAAAAATGAAAGAGAAACAATCAGCGATTAATACATAACGAGAGAAAACTTTAATTGAATTTGAGTTGTTTTATTTGACATTGTATATTGATTGTGGCCAAAGGTACAAGAGTAAAGACCACCGTTGACTGACTGGTATTTTGAATATTGTTTTTATAAGAGGTACAAAGGGCTAAATATTTGTGGAAAAGAGTAAATTTACCTCAAAACTTTATTTTGTTAAGTGCAGGTATGGTTGTGTGTAAGGGACCTAGCTTGACCCTGCCTGAGATTTGAAACCAAATCTTCCCGCTTGTTGCTTGTCAAAGCAAGCAGGAAATCCTCTCCATGCTAGGTAATTGATGAAGAAACACTCGATGTCCTAGGATCTGTGCTGGTCAAGGAAAGGTCAGTCCTTTGTTTAGGGTTAGACCTACATTACTGACCACTCTATATAACAGGCTAGTCCTAATCAAGCTCTTAGGCATTCCAGCCATGATACTCTCATCTTTTTTAGGAGTACCTAGGACTCCATTATATAATGTGCTGTTTTTGATTTTAAAACCAGAGGGTGTAAAATGACCATATTTGGCTGCTATTTCTAGAAAGTCAAGTGACTATTAGAGCCTCCCTCATTAACTCTGTTTTGTTGTCAAGGTGATGCTGAAATTTGCTGCACTAGAATCGTTGTTTTTATCCAAGGTCAACCATGACACCATAGACTTTTGACCGAAGGTTCTTAAGTTTTGGTCAGCCCATCCATTTTTAAGGCACAATGTGTCCGGAATTACATCCCCTTTGATGAATGTATGTATCTCCTTGATTTAAAACAGACAGCTGTGAGATTTGGCTGTTATTTGTAGCATGTCAAGCAGCCAGAGAAATTCCTGTGTTAAACTAGTGTCTGCGTCCATTATTCATCATTTTAAATTTAGCAGCAATGATGGGGGAAGTACTGAAATCAATAGGAATATCATTGTGGCTGGCCATAAGATACTATCGACCAGCATCAATAAGGAATTTCCCGCATGTGGATATATATACATGGATATATATATTGATTTTGTTACATGCGCATGCACACACACACACACACGTACATACACACACATATATATTATATATATATGTATGTGTATATATGTATATATATATATATATATATATATATATATATATATATGTATATATATATATATATATATATATATATATATATATATATATGTATATATATATATATATATATATATATATATATATATATATATATGTATATATATATATATATATATATATTATATGTATGTGTATATATATGTATATATATATTATATTATATCATGTATGTATGTGCGTGTATATATATATAATTTATAAATTTTCTTTATATATATGTATATGTGTATATATATATATATATATATATATGTATACATACATACATACATATATATATATATATATATATATATATATATATATATATATAAATGTATATAAATATATATATATATGAATATATATATATAAATAAATATATATATACACACAAATATATATATATACATGTGTGTGTGTGTGTATGTGTACATGTATCTAAAAAATTTAAAGCTTGGCAGTATGCCATTAAGATTGTTCTCCCAAACACATTCAACACCATCCACTGCAGTTGTCTGCAAATCCGCACAACTGCTGGGTGTGCATGGAACAACACAAAGTTCGCATGGATTACTATTCCCATCTTGTGAGAATTCATATCAACATATCAGCACCACCCACTATTATGTTATTCAACACGTTTATAGTAACTGTCAGAAGCCATCTGAAGTATCAAGATGAATAATAGATAATACAGTTGAGTGCTCAGAATATTTCTTGGTCATCACCATTAATTTGTTATTGCAGTTCTGCAATAACTTTGTCCTGATCGAAATAATGGTTTCAAATTGATTTTGGTGCAAGACCAGCGATTGTTAGGGGCTAGTCAATTACATCGACCCCAGTGCTCAACTGGTACTTATTTCAGTGAACCTGTAAAAGATGAAAGGAAAGGTTGACTTCGGCAGGATTTGAGCTCAGAATGACAAGAACTGAAAGAAATGCTGCAAAGAATTTTGTATGGCATGCTAAGTAATCTGTCAGCTCATCACATTCCTTGACTGAAACCATAGGCAGAAATGTGAAGGTGGCGAGATGTGAAGGTGGCGAGATGTGAAGGTGGCGAGATGTGAAGGTGGCGAGATGTGAAGGTGGCGAGATGTGAAGGTGACGAGATGTGAAGGTAACGAGATGTGAAGGTGGCGAGATGTGAAGGTGGCGAGATGTGAAGGTAACGAGATGTGAAGGTAACGAGATGTGAAGGTGGCGAGATGTGAAGGTGACGAGATGTGAAGGTGACGAGATGTGAAGGTGGCGAGATGTGAAGGTGACGAGATGTGAAGGTAACGAGATGTGAAGGTGGCGAGATGTGAAGGTGACGAAATATTTAATGAAAGCAAGAATAAATCGCAAGAATAAACTATGGTGTCTCATTTTAGGAGACAGAATGACAAATGCCTGAAAGTTTAATACCCAATGAAGTTGCTTAACAAGCAATACAGACATTGATCAAGTCACATTAGCAGCTTTCTGTCTCAGGATAATGCTTGTAATATTAGCAATACTTTAAAAAGAAACAAATGATATATGAATACTCACGACTGTGGGTTGTACATTGGGCATCAACAGCTTCACTTTTCTGACATTTCCAGAAATGGCTGTCACAGCAAGGCAGAACACGAGTAGTGACAGAGTCACAGCTGGAGTACTGGTCATCTTTTATAAGTTGGTGTGCTGGAAAGAGGAAAGAAAAAGATATATATATATATATACTTGGGCATGTATGTGTGTGTGTGTATATATATTTATGTAGAAGGTTGAAAAGGAACACATGAGTTGATATATATATATATATATGGAAAAAATGTCAAGGTAGAAAATGCTAAAATAATTTTATAAGAAACATTTCAGTACCGGTTTCAGTCATTGAGACTTTTTCAACTGTAAGTATGGAAAACAATGAAAAGTTTTTAAAAATAATATTTGCATAGCATTCAAATACAAGGGGGCATTTTCCTTGTTTCTGTCTATCTGTGTCTCTCTTGTTTACTCTTGTGGGTTCGAGGTCGTTGTGAATTCTTGGCAGAGAAGAAGAAGACGAAGACGAAGAAGAAGACGAAGACGAAGACGAAGAAGAAGACGAAGAAGAATAAGAAGAAGACGAAGACGAGCCAAATCAGATTGGAGCCTGGTGCAGCCTTCTGGTTCACCAGTCCTCAGTCAAACCATCCAACCCATGCCAGCATGGAAAGTGGACGTTAAACGACGATGACGACGATGATGATGACATACACACACATATATATATGCATACATACATATACACATGCATACATACAAACATACATGCATGCATCCATCTATTCATTCATCCATCCATCCACACATACATACATACATACATATATGCATACATACATATATACATACATACATGCATACATATATATGTCAATACACATATTGTCTCTATTAACAAAAATTTTCTAGGAATTTACGCACTAAACTACTTGAAAACAAGCAGTAGAACGAATTATTATTTACTTATTGTTTGTTTTTCTTTGGTTTGCGAGGTTATTGGATTACATATTCGGTAGGTGTTGGTCATGTAATTCACACAGAAGCTATGTATAAAATTGTGGTCGATGTTGTTGCTGCTTGTTTTCAAAACAAATACCTTCATGCTAAATAAATATTGGCACAGAACGATTCAGTGTGTTTTTTTAGCAAAATGGTGTGAAATTCACTTAGTGCCCAGTGTTATTGAGTATGCATAAACACACACATACACACACACACACACATGCTCCACACACACATGCTCCACACACACATGTATATCGTGTCTATCATCATCATCATCATCATCGTTTAACGTCTGCTTTCCATGCTAGCATGGGTTGGACGATTTGACTGAGGACTGGTGCAACCGGATGGCTACACCAGGCTCCAATCTAATTTGGCAGAGTTTCTACAGCTGGATGCCCTTCCTAACGCCAACCACTCAGAGAGTGTAGTGGGTGCTTTTACGTGTCACCTGCATGAATATATATATATATATATATTCATATATATGTGTGTGTGCAAATATCTATATATATATATATATATATATATATATACACACACACACATCGAAATTTTTTTGGGAGGAGACCAGTCGATCTGATCGACTGGTACTTAATTTATCGACCCCTGAAAGGCAAAGTTGACCTAAGTAGTATTTGAACTCAGAATGTAAAGACAAACGAAATGCCGCTAAGCATTTCGCCCGGTCTGCTAACGTTTCAGCCAGCTTGCTGCCTTTAACTATTGATATATTCTTGGCAGTTCACTGGATTAACAGTAATTTGTTTCAGTGCTATAACTACAGGGTGCAGCAGAAAGGTCACCCTGATTTCAAAGGTTAATAAAAAACAAACACATGAAGATGGATGAAAAAATTTTGTATTTCTACAAAGTTCATTAAATGCCATTTCTTTTTCTGTCTTTCAAGTCGTACTCACCATGGCCTGGAGTGGAGAGCATGGTTTTTTTCTTATGTCTTCATGTGTTTGTTTTTATTAACCTTTCTGCTGTACTCTGCATTTTTAGTCTGTACACACACATACACTCACACACATATCTATCTTTGAACATCTGAAGAGGTGGATGTGTCCAACTACCATGAAACTTTAAGTAATGTACAGTTGAGTCAAATTATTAAATACAACCAAATTATTAAACTCCAACCAAATGTGTTGAGGGTTGCTTTCTCTCGTTTCTTCAGCCATTCGCATTTATATGCATGTGCATATATGTGCCGGTGCCACATTAAAAGCACTTGTGCTGGTGCCATGTAAAAGCACTTGTGCCCCGATGGTAAGCTAAAAAACACCCAGCACACACTGTAAAGTGGTTGGCGTTAGAAAGGGCATCCAACTGTAGAAACCAAGCCAAATCAGACTGGAACCTGGTGCAACTTGCAAGCTTACCAGCTCTGGTCAAACCGTCCAACCCACGCTAGCATGGAAAACGGATCTTAAAGCATGAGTTTGATGACGACGACAACGACAACAATGATGATAATGGTGATTGTGTGGTAAGTAGCTTGCTTACGAACCACATGGTTCCGGGTTCAGTCCTACAGCATGGCACCTTGGGCAAGTGTCTTCAACTATAGTCTCGGGCCGACCAAAGCCTTGTGAGTGGATTTGGTAGACGGAAACTGAAAGAAGCCCGTCGTATATATATATATATATATATATATATATATATATATATATATATATGCGTACGAACAGCCATGCTACATGGCAGTGAAACATGGGCTGTAACTGCTGAGGACATATGTAAGCTCGCAAGGAATGAAGCCAGTATGCTCCGTTGGATGTGTAATGTCAATGTGAATACCCGTCAGAGTGTAAGTATCTTGAGAGAAAAGCTGAACATTAGAAGCATCAGTTGTGGCGTGCAAGAGAGACGATTGCGCTGGTATGGACATGTGGTGAGAATGGATGAGGATAGCTGCGTGAAAAAGTGCCACACCCTAACAGTTGAGGGAACCCGTGGAAGAGGTAGGCCCAGGAAGACCTGGGCTGAGGTGGTGAGGCAAGACCTTCGTACATTGGGCCTCACCGAGGCGATGACTACTGACCGAGACCTTTGGAAATGTGCTGTGCGTGAGAAGACCCGGCAAGCCAAGTAAGATCGTTGCCAGTGCCCCTGGACTGGTTCTTGTGCGGGTGGCACATGAGATGCACCATTTTGAGCGTGGCCGTTGCCAGTACCGCCTGATTGGCTCCCGTAGGATTTTCGAGCGAGATCGTTGCCAGTGCCCCTGGACTGGCTTGTGCGGGTGGCACATAAAAGACACCATTTCGAGCGTGGCCGTTTTCGTGCGGGTGATACGTAAAAGCACCCACTACACTCTCTGAGTGGTTGGCGTTAGGAAGGGCATCCAGCTGTAGAAACTCTGCCAAATTAGACTGGAGCCTGGTGTTGCCATCCGGTTTCACCAGTCCTCAGTCAAATCGTCCAACCCATGCTAGCATGGAAAGCGGACGTTAAACGATGATGATGATGATGATGATAGATATATATGTGTGTGTGTGTGTGTGTGTGTGTGTGTGTATGTGTGTGTATGTGTGTATGTGTGTGTATTTATGTATGTGTTTGTGTGGTGCGTGCACGTACATATGTATACGACGAGCTTCCGCACACTTTCCGTTTATCCGTTCCCTAGATTCCACTCTTGTCCAAGGTACTGCGCAGTGCATATACCTCTAATTACTTTTTTGTTTTGTTTTTACCTTTCTCATTTTCAAGCCAATACTGTATGTACAGGTCGACATGAACACCTTGTCTTAACATACAATATGTTTGTGGAAATAAACAAATGGACGACTCTATTTAGAAGTCACGTAGACCACCTACAGCACGTTCTTTTTGCTCCAGATAAGCAGTTCTAATGGCGCAGACATTGTGATGGAAGACACTCCAACTCTGACCACCCTGTTTTTCTTGTTTTAATCTTATATGTCTATAGGACAACAATTTCTAATATATTCTTGGATATATTCTTCTTTTAAGACGATAGGATGAAGAGGATGGATGTAATTTGAGCTAGATTTGGCTGCTAGCTCTAGCATACAGATCGACTGCATAAAATCTCCCTCATTGTCATCTGTGTTGCTCAATTCATCCTGGAAACCTATAATCAAAAGCGATATGAGGGAGATTTGGCTGCCATCTTTTGAATGTCCAGCGTCTGCACAGAGAGGAATCTCCCTTTTTCTTAAGTTTATACTATTTTCGTTCTAGATCACCATCTAACGCCATCTCTCTTCTCTTCCTCTTCACCATCAACAGTTCGTCTTCCCTCCATCCATCAGCCATTTATTGTCGTCTGATTTATAGCAGTTTCATGGCCGACAAAGCAAACAATTGGTACTACTACCACTAGTCTCATCATCATCATGAATATCATCATATCATCGTCGTCATCATCATCATCACCACCACCACTACCACCGTCATCATCACCAGCATCACCATATTACCAACTAACACCACCACCACCACCACCACCATCGCCATCGTCCTCTTCGTCATCATCATCATCATCAACAACAATAACAACAACAACAATAGCAACAACAACAATAACAGCTAATATATTTCACCTCTACCACTTATACTAAAGGAGATGACTATGTCTATCTTGGCTATTGGAAGTCTTGTTGTGGGTTGTTTTACAGATTGATGGCGGACTTCGGAGAGAAAGACAACCGAAGAGGAAAATAGAAGAGAATGTATGAAAGCACGCGCGCGCGGACGAGTGGACACGCACGCACACGCACACACACGCACGCACACGCACGCACACGTACGCACGCGCACGCACACGCACACGCACACGCACACACGCACTCACACATGATCTCTTATATTTACATAGGAACTGATATGCGTAGGTTGGTGTTTTCGCACTTAGACAATATGTGTGTTTGTTTACATAGATATATGCATATTACACACACAAAGAGAGAGAGAGAGAGAGAGAGAGAGAGAGAGAGAGAGAGAGAGAGGGAAGTAGTGACATCGATTTGTTTAAAATGTAATACATATACTTTATACAATGAATTATCTACACATACATACAGACATACATCCACCCGTCCATAGATATACACGCTCATACATACGTTCATACACCTCACCCACGTATAGAATATAAATATAAACACATTCACATACACACACACACGCACACACACACACACACACACACACACACACACACACATACATGCATTCATACATTTTGATACAAAACAGATCTTTTAACAGGAAATATTCCACGGAACATATGTTTATTATGGCATTAACTGGCACTGTAATCTTTATTTTATTTACAAAACTGCTTGGGAATATGTAACAAGCAGACAACGTTGACGTAAATATAATTTTTTTTCTGACGACTATGAAAATTTCTACATTGGAAATTATTCAGTAGATTGAAAAATAGCTGGAGAAAAACTAGTTTTAGTTGATAGTCGTAAACAGATTTCCGTCTCCAAAATTATTCCGTGAGAAAAATTGCTTTCCAAATCACCATTATTCAAAATAATGGGTGCTACAAATGAATAAATACATTTGCATGGATGAAATTTCTTAATCTTATATTAGAAGATATGGTGGTCAAGGTTTTACATAAGACATTTTAAATGAATGGCAGCCGGAGATTCTTATTAAAAGAAGACAATATCCCAGAACGCATTTGCTGTTACCAAAATTTGGGTTTCTTGAGAAGAATCCAGAGAAAATATGTTTCATTTGATGTTAAAAATCAGGGATCTTTCTGAATTGACGGGCACCACTTTGTTTTCTTAACAAAACACTTTCAAACTTGGGATACTGGTAGAATGTGTCATATAAAACATCATTTTCTCTTAGCCTTCTTAACGAAATTTTTATCTGTTCTATAACACAAAATATACTAGTATACGAAGTTTGAAAGTGTTTCGGTACCAAAAACACTACATAAAACGGATTAAGGTTTAGTTCAGAGCTTATTGTTGTTTAGATCCTTAAATCAACCCTTATTGAACAGACCCTAAATCAGAGATGTTTCACTCATACCGTCTAGCGGGGCTTTCTGAATGACACGCTCCATGAAAGATTACTTTGGATTCTTTTTAGCATTGCGGTCCACGTGTTGACGAGCCATGTCTCATGTGTCCCGCTTCTAGAAAATAACTTGTCTATGTTCGATCTAGTTAATCCGAAATATCTGAGACCGTACTTTATTTAACATGCCCTTCCCTTTATTTTAAAGCTGACAGAAGGATGTGATTTAAGGGAGTTCGATAGCCCGTTTCACACCTGTCGAATGACTGCATTCAAGCGCCTGCCTTTTGTCGTCTGCTATCACACTAATAACATATAAGGAGAACAATATCTTATGAGCGAATGCTTACTGAACACTCGGTATTTTCATGTGACTCTAAACTGCTGGACGGACGGGTTTATGTTTATGGAGGACCTGACAGAGAAATGACCTACATAGGTAGGTTCTTTAGACAAGGCGCAGTGGGACTGAACTAAACAACGTGCTTACGAAGGAACTTCTTAACAACACAACTATGACTCTGTGTGTGTGTGGGGAGGGAGGTAGATATAGGTATATAGTTTTACGATACATCTCACGGATGCTCTGCAATGCATCGCCAATGATGTTTCTGGGATCTCAGAAAGTTTCGGGTCTTTTAAAGATCAGACCCCTTCACCCAATTGAGCCCAGCCGGATGTTGATCAAGTCCCAGCCTGCATCCCAGAAGCAGCAAACCCTTGGTTTGCCCTCTTTGTAACATAGATTTGTTACAGCTGGAGACTATGAATCGAACGCACGACGTTTCTAAGCAACATACTAAAACCGTTATAGATGTGTTTACATTGGATATGATATATAGATAGCCAGTTTAATCTAACACTACTTCTATTGTATATATCGGAATGTGGGGGTATGAGAGCTAATCGAATCATCTAGTGGTTCTGGAATTAACAAATACTAGCCTATCTACCCCAAAAATATCAGTGAATTTTTTAATGTTTTACCGCCCTCCTATTTGTTAATGAGAATACAAAAAAATTTGCATCTGTGTGATTCTTCATTCTTTGCCATATAGGCGCAGTCATGACTTTATGGTAAGAAGTTTGCTTCCCGACCACATGGTTCTGTGTTCAGTCCCACTGCGTGACACCTTGGGCAAGTGTCTTCTACTATAGTTTCGGGCCGACCAAAGCCTTGTGAGTGAATTTGGTAGACGAAAATTGAAAGAAATCCGTCGAATGTGTGTGTGTGTGTGTTTGAGTCAGTGTTTGTATCCCCCTACCACCGCTTGACAACCGGTGTTGGTGTGTTTCCAACCCCGTAACTTAGAGGTTCGACAAAAAAAAAAAAGAACCGATAAAATAAGTACCAGGCTTGAAAAAACTACAAACACTTGGGTCGATTCGTTGGACTGAAAATTCTTCAAGGCCGCAGCCTAAGGACTAAAACAAGTAAAAGATAAAAGATATAGTTGGACAAATTTAGAAAGTTAAAAAAACCAATTTAATCTAATTAAACATGGCAATTTTTACGCTCTCCTCCGCTTTTCAATCCCCATCGGCCCTTCCTCTCATGAGAAACTCGTTCATAAACTCGAGAACGACAACAACCTTGACATATAACTGTAACCACGCTTATTTCACATTTCGGAAGTTATTCTGCTGCAAGCTGAGAGCAAAATACCTGATGAACAAAACGTGATAGAAACACCATTACAATATCGATTGCGTTACATTTCTCTCGAAGGAATTATATACAGGGCGTATGTGTGTGTGTGTGTGTGTGTGTGTGTGTGTGTGTGTGTCTGTGCAGATGTAGGTATACAGTTATGAAAAAAGAAAACACGTGCAATACTCTCTTTTACTCTTTTACTTGTTTCAGTCATTTGACTGTGGCCATGCTGGAGCACTGCCTTTAGTCGAGCAAATCGACCCTAGGACTTATTCTTTGTAAGCCTAGTACTTATTCCACTGGTCTCTTTTGTCTAACATATACACATACATATATACATACATACATACATACATACATACATACATATATATCTACACTACTTGTCTTCGTCTTTTGTTTTTTTTTGCGAATTCTCCCCCTATATATATATGTGTGTGTGTGTGTGTGTGTGTGTGTGTGTCTTTGTTTGTCTCCCCACATCGCTTGACAACCGATGCTGGTGTGTTTACGTCCCCGTAACTTAGCGGTTCGGCAAGAGATAGAATAAGCACTAAGCTTACAAAGAATAAGTCCCGGGGTCGATTTGTTCGACTAAAGGGCGGTGCTCCAGCATGGCCGCAGTCAAATGACTGAAACAAGTAAAAGAATAAAATAATATATATATATATATATAAGTTCAAAAAAACAATAACAAAAAAACAAAAAAAACAACAAAGTGAGGACGTGATATGGATAGTGTTATTGGACGCTCATGAAAGGAAAGAGAGAGTGTATGACGTTTCGGGCGTAGCCCTTCGTCGGAAAGATGGAAAGTTCGGAGAATGGAAGAACGGAAAAAGAGGAAAATGGTACCGATGCCCACGATATATATATATATATATATATATATATATATATATATATATATATATATTAGAAGTAGAATGAAATAGAAAATAAATAATACCTCACGGATATATGTTTTAATTTCACGTCTCTTTGGAAAGAATTAACTTCTTCATAGACAAGGAAAATGATAAGTTTGATGTTTTTTCGTGATATCAGTTGAAATGACAAAAAAATTCGAGCTCACCAATTGATAAATAAAAATCAAAATGGAAATAAGACATATTTCAAGGAAACGAAAGATTAAACTCAATCAAACATTAGATAAAACCAAAGTTATCGTGCCTATTCTTTTTTCTTTTTCCGCACATATATCTTAATGCGCGCGCGCATGTCTATGTGTGTGTGTGTGTGTGTGTGTGTGTGTGTGTGTGTGTGTGGACAAGAATGGCATACGAGAGCCGCATCACGTATCTGTAGTGAAATGAGACACTGCGTTATTGTGTAATCAGTAATGCCTTTGCTTGGTATACGACTGATGCCTGGTTCAAATGACTTATTTTCTATTCACGAAACGGATAAGCAAAAGTACACACACACACACACAGGTATATATATATATATATATATATATATAGACTTAGAAATATTAATAACTATATATATATATATATATATCCCACCCCGGCATCTGAAACTCGGAGTTTTATCATGGCTACCGAATAAGTGTCACATATTATTTACAGATAAATTCCTCTATTTACATAATATCGAGGTCTCTTTCTTTCTTTTGTTGTCCTTTCTATCAATATATATATATATATATATATATATATATATATATATATATATATATATGAAGTTCTAAAGATAATCATATAATTATAAAATCGACTGGGTCATTATACAATATGCGTTCTCCAGCATTGATAGCTCCTGAAGATGAAATCTTTGTCTCCCGTAGACGTATAACATCCTATTATAGTCTTCTGCAATTTAGAACCAAACATCGAATTGACGAATTCTTGCAGAGACTTCCATCGATATTTATTGAAGAATCTCCAAATATCAATCAGCTAACCCTAAAATATTAGGGAGGCGAGTGGGCAGAAACGTTAGCGCGCCGGGCGAAATGTTTAGCGGTATTTCGTCTGTCTTTACGTTCTGAGTTTAAATTCCGCCGAGGTCGACATTGCTTTTCGGGGTCGATAAGTTAAGTACCAGTTGAGTACTGGAGTTGATCTCATCGACTGGCCCCCTCCCTAAAAATCTCGGGCCTTGTGCCTAAAGTAGAAAAGATATATGAAAATATTAATTATTTTTTTCATGTTAATAAGATGAATGTATCGCTTGTTGTGTGCATGACAACAAAACAGAATAATGTGCGGCACAGCTTCTTATGATTTTTTTTGACAATTAATCAAATCTCATTTATTAATCGTATTTCGATATGCTTACGAATATTGTTTATTGTATATTGTCACGCTGCTCTCTTTCTTTAATAGTCTGAATACTTAGAAACGTAAAACACTGTGTAACGATTCAAGAAGACCCCAGCTATTAATATAAAATGCACACTCTACTTTATCTATTGAGTCCTTTTCCTTCGTCTGTAAACATAAATGTTCAACAATCCATTATCTATCTATGTCTGTCTGTTTGTCTACCTAAGTACACATGCATATGCATGTGTGTGTGTGTGTGTGTGCGTGTGTGTGTGTGTGTGTGTGTGTGTGTGTGTGTGTGTGTGTGTGTGTGTACAAACACATAGACTGTGTATATCAGTGTATATAAGTGACTCAAAGGTCAATACTTTCGTTCAACGGCACGTGAAATAGAAACTACACATTGCTTGTGTATACAAGTAAAATACAGAAACGTATGTATGTATGTATGTATGTATGTATGTATGTATGTATGTATGTAAGTTGGTAGGTAGGTAAGTAGGTAGGTAGGCGGACAGGTAGGAGGGTGTGTGTTTAATCGTGGGAAAGAGATTAATCATTAACTAAATACGAAAAGGAAATATATGTATTAAGAAAATAGAACAATGAGAATGAAAAACAACAAACGAAGGAGATATTATTATTGGGCGGGAAAAGGCCATATGTTTGTTTAGTTTATTGATAAGTTATCAGGAGATGTCAGATTCAAGGAACAGATCCAAATATGCACGTATTCGACACCCGCACCTCTACGAAGTAACAAGATTTACTAGAAATAGCAGTCATAATTCATCTCAAATCGTACCGAACCGTATTAAGAACCAACGAGGAGCGTATGGGTTAATGTAGTCTCAGATACGCAATGGTCGAGATTAGGATGCGATGGGTTTTTACTGCGGAAATCGGAATAGTTAATTCGTAACCTGATTCACCCCTCCGTCGTAAACATCGTAGGCGTAGCTGTGTGCTAAGAAGTGGTGGGGGTGGGGCACAAAGACATACACACGTTGGTATATACACACACACACACATTGATACACGGAGAGAGAGAGAGAAAGAGTCATACACACACACACACACACACACACACACACGCACAAACACACGCACGCACACATACGCAAAAATATAGATATGTATTTATTTATATCCAGTTTATTGACTGAAAATTGAACCTCCGCCGTTTCGGACAAAATCCATTCTTCAAGAAACAAGAAACTTTTTCTCATCATCCCCAAGAACATGAACATAGTAGAAAATGACAGGAAATTAGAGGGAGTTGCTACGCCTGTGTGGGATAGAAATGTTCAAAGGAAGAAAATTTTTGGGAGTAAGAAAGGAAGTATATTTGGGAAAGAGTAATAAACGAACGGCACAATCATATTAGTCCCTCGTTTACAGTCTTCCATGGAAATATTACCTTGCTTGGAAACAAGTAAATGTTGGCGACAGGAAGGGTTTCTTGTCGTAGAAAATCCTCCCTCCTCAACGAATTACGTCTCACCCATTTAGGCATAAAAAAGTGGACGTTAAACCGTTGATGTGTGTATGTGTATAAAGAGAGAGAGAGAGAGAGAGAGAGAGGGAGAGAGAGAGAGAAATAGAAAGATAAAGATATCTAGCTAGTTAGCTTGAAGGCTCCAGGTTTAAAGAAAACCGCCTTTTTTTTTGTCCTCTCAGGTTTGTAGGTTATTCAGAGAGCTGTCCGTTAATATCTGGAATGCGATGAGACTTTTACATTTACGTTTTTCTCAAGGGTGTCATCTTTGCAAGAGAAAATGAAAGGGCCTTGAGCAACAGGCGTTTCTACATCCCACTCTTCATCAAGCCCATCAGCTGAAAGGCATCTGGATTAAAGAAACGTAACATGATCTTGCTGGGTATTTTGTCTTGAGGAAGTGGAAGGATGCTAAGCGAAGTTTATCTAGCACAAAGACAGGCTGGGATACTCAGGGACGTCCTTTGCATGAAAACAAAAAAGTAAAGTTGGGGCCATTATGCGAAATGAAGTGAACTAAGAAATTTTAGTTAATTAAACTAATAAGCGACAAAACCTTTATTATACGCTCAGTCGATCTCTAGAAATGATAGCTAAAACTTACTCAAACCACACTGCACTGTTTTCAGAACTCATTGGATATTGAAGTCCTTCAGATGCTATGTCTGAATAAAAGAATAAAAGTAGGTACGGGCACGGCTAGAATGTCTTTCATCATTGGTCTGATCGAAAAAGGTTGGCCTGCGACTAAACAATAATATTTGAAAGGAAATACTAAAGACTCCGCCCCAGAAACCAGAAATCTTTACGCCTTTTGCTCAAGACCCCGTCATCATCTCTTTCAAACCTGACTGGCACCCTTGAGTAAAACGTAAAAACTCATCGTATTAATGGCGTTTGAGAGAGCAGACGATTATATCGACTCCACTGCTTGATTAGAATTTGTGTTACCGACCTCGAAAGGATAAAAGACTAAGTCGATCTCGAGAGGATTTGACCCGAGAACGTAGAGCTGGTACCAAAATTATTAAGTCTGCTGCTCTAACGATTCTGCTAGCTCACCACTTTCACGATAACACTTATAACAAACAACAAGAATATTATACAACATAACAAGGAGCAGTAGGAGCAGTAATGATACTGGGGCTAAAAGTCTGACATCAACAATAAAGACATTAATACAGAGATAAATGTTTCTGATTGAGATACAACAGCGATTTGGAAAAGGAGAAAGTCTATTATACAGACCCCAGTACTTGACTGGTACTTTATTTTATTAACCATGAAAGAATGAAAGGTAAAATACTCAGAGATTCACCGTACGATCAATTTAGACGTTCTTGTGAATCACAAACTGTATACAAAATCAATTTCACATTTAATTGAAGGATTATTCAATACGTTTTGCAGTGTACATGTTTATTCTTCTACAGTGACTTCGAAGTTTCGGCCGTCTTAACTTTCATCGTCCGAAATTTCAAAGTCACTGACAACACTATTCATGTAAAAGAATGATATATGTAATGTAATGTACTGTACTGTAATGTAATGTAATGTAATGTAATGTATGTATGTATGTATGTATGTATGTATGTATGTATGTATGTATGTATGTATGTAATTGTACTATGTAGGATCAGGCAAAAGACATTTAAGAGTATGGCAGGTTTTTAAGAACCATTGTCGAAATCGCAATTCTCTTTATAGTCAAATATGGTCGACTTCGGACTCGAGTGGACAGCTATACATACATACATACATACATACATACATACATACATGCATGCATGCATGCATACATACATGCATACTATATATATATATATGTGTGTATGTGTGTGTGTGCATGTATATATATATATGATTATATACATATAAATGTAGTGGCTGTGTGGTAAGTAGCTTGCATGGTTCCGGGTTCAGTCCCACTGCGTGGCACCTTGGGCACGTGCCCTTGAGCCGACCAAAGCCTTGCGAGTGAATTCGGACGGAAACTGAAAGAAGCCCGTCGTATATATATATATATTTATGTATGTGTGTGTCTGTGTGTGTTTGTGTGTCTGTGTTTGTCTTCCACCATCGCTTGACAACCGATGGTGGCGAGTCTACGTCCCCGTAACTTAGCGGTTCGGCAAAAAGAGACCGATAGAATAAGTACCAGGCTTACAAAGAATAAGTCCTGGGGTCGATTTGTTCGACTAAAGGCGGTGCTCCAGCATGGCCACAGTCAAATGACGGAAACAAATAAAAGAATAAAAGAATATATATATATATGTATAATATATCTTTATATATATATATATATATATATATATATATATATATATATATATATATATATATATGTGTGTGTGTGTATGAATATATATATATGTCTGTGTGTGTTGTGTGTATAATAGGAGAGTGGTACCTACTTTACTTCGCTTTCAGGCAGGATAGGAAGTGACTGATATCTTTTATGGGAATTGTCTTGCGAATGTTCAGAATCCCCTACCTTCCTCGGACCTCCCGCTACCATCGAAAACAGTCACACACAGACACACACACACATGTATGCAGACATACATTTTAGAAACATATACACAGGTTCTCATACGCAATATCTTATATCATACACAACGCACAGCACACACACTCGCACGTGCATCACACGAGCGCGCGCGCTCGCAATACTCACACGTATACACACACACACACACACACAGACACGCACACGCACACACAGAAAATGACACGTTACATTTCGTAATTTTCCAAGAAGTATTCTATATCCAAGATCTTAGAATTTGAATAAATACAATAAGGTAGCCTCGACGTGGTCGCTCGACTGCTAGAAGTAGCAGTGAAACAACTTCAAATTACACTCTACAGGCCGTAGAAGAAATGAGAAAGGTAGCGAAGTTTCGGATTAAACGTCTAATACCTTTTAAGAAAAGAAAAAGGGTAGTTCCCCCCCACCCATTTCTTCTCTTTTGAAACGGATTTTTGCTTAAGTGGTCTGTCTGTTGTTCTCATAGTTAAATGATTATCAAAATCATCACCATTTATTGGGGTCTCCATTATCATAAATAGATATTTTTGAAGTACCATAACTTAGCGGTTCGACAAAGTGAATAATAGAATAAGTATCATGCTTTAAAATGTGGGCTGGGGTTGATTTATTCGGTTTAACCTTTCAAGGTGGTGCTCCAACATGGCCGCAGCCTAATGTCTGAAACAAGTAAAAGTTTAAAGATTAAAAAGTAAGCTAAAAGCCCAGGCTGTGGTGGGGGAATCAAACACAAACACACATAGACACATATACGATAGGCTTCCATGCAGTTTCTGTCTACCAAATTAGTCGGCCCAGAACTATAGGAGAAGCCAATTGCCCAATGCCACGCGGTAGGATTGAACCAGAAGCCATGCAGTTACAAAGTGAGCTTCGTAATCACGCAGCAATGTCTGTGTCTATATTTAATTTTTCTTTTTCTTTTTTTTGTACATTTTTATGAATTGCTTGGAGGCAACAATTCTGATTGAATCAATATTTCCAGAGCAACCGAAGATTTCCCAAATTTTTCTTTAAGTGATTTATCCAAATTATAGTGAATTCACGCGCGATTGTATTTATTGAAGATATCAATAAACTCGGACAAGGCCGTGCGTAGCTGTTAGTATCAACACGCCACCCCTTACCCCCACCAGATTCCAGGCACTAACTGGTACTCATTCTATTGTTACTTTTGCCGAACCCGTAGGTTACGGGGTCGTAAACAAACCAACACCGGTTGTCAAGCGGTGATGGGAACAAACACAAGACACACACAGAGATGCTCAAATATACGACGGGTTTTCACACGGTTTCCAAGGTGCTGCCCAAGGTGCTGCCCAATGAGGCTGAACCCGAAACGTCGTGGCTGCAAAGCGAGTTTCTTAACCACACAGCCATACCTGCCCTTAGAGCACTGGTTCCCAAACTTCTTCGGGCTGTCGACCCCTTGGCTTGGATCGTAGACCACTTTCTGTAGCAAATTCAAAACAATAGCACACACACACACACACACACACAAACAAAATCTTAACTTAATGAAAGCATTATTTAGTTATCTTTAAACCCATCGTCCCTTTTGGCTACCCCTACTTTTCTTCAATGCCCCCAAGATCTATCCCCCGCCCCTGGAGGGGCAATACCGCCCACTTCGGGAGTCACTGGCCTTGAGGAATTTTCATCACATTTTCTCCTCCAACTGTCTATCTCTTCCTCTTTTCCCCTCTCCATCTTACTCTCCCCCCTCTCTCTCTCTCTCTTCCTCTAACACAAAGACTAAAATATGGTCAACAGCTGTTATTATCAGTTCTTAATCACATCGCTCACTAATTGAAAAATCATTTGTAATTAAATCAAATATGATTCCAACGCATAGTAATTAGTTTTTGAAGATAGATTTCTGTATCTCACTCTTTCTCTTTCTCCCTCCATCTTTCTCTTTCTCCCGCCATCTTTCTCTTTCTCTCTTCCTCCTCTATCTCCGTCTCTCTCCGGCTATGTCTTGTCTGACTGTCTGTCTCTCTTTTACTCTGTCTCTCTTTTACTCTGTCTCTAATTCCTTGAGCTGGTTTCGTTTTCAATGGCGCAATGGTAGAAAGAAATAGGTTTTGAAGTTTGTCCACGTATAATGAAAACTGATACACACACACACACACACACACGCACACGCACACACGCACACACACACACACACACACACACACACACACACCCTTCACATTCCCAGAAACTGACGGGAATGGGTTTTTAAGAACTCTAAGAGGATACATTGAAGTCCGTGAGGTTGAGAACGAATTGGACGGAAGAGTCGTTGCTTAGACGCTTTAATCCTCGACGCTGCTCCGTAACCTTCCCGCCCCCACTTCCAACACCAACTAAAGCACGTGCGCGTGCGCACACACTCACGTATACACATCCATCCACACACACACACATACACACACTGCTTGCAAATGCGTGTACGTAACCCCCCCCCCCCTACAAAAGACGTTCTTCATCGATCGTATTGCATGTTGAACGAGAATTCGTTCACTAAAGATATTGTATTAAAGACATGTCATATTAATGATTATTTATATTGAAATGTGTAAAATAAGGAAGAGAAAATATTTTTTATTCATTCATTCATCGATTCTCGTTGCTTGTTTTGGTTGTCAAAGAAACACGGATATATATATATATATATATATATATATATATATATATATATGGGCGCAGGAGTGGCTGTGTGGTAAGTAGCTTGCTTACCAACCACATGGTCAAGTGTCTTCTACTATAGCCTCGGGCCGACCAAAGCCTTGTGAGTAGATTTGGTAGACGGAAACTGAAAGAAGCCCGTCGTATATATGTATATATATGTGTTTGTGTGTCTGTGTTTGTCCCCCAACATCGCTTGACAACCGATGCTGCTGTGTTTACGTCCTCGTAACTTAGTGGTTGGGCAAAATAGACCGACAGAATAAGTACTAGGCTTACAAAGAATAAGTCCTGGGGTCGATTTGCTCGACTAAAGGCGGTGCTCCAGCATGGCCACAGTCAAATGACTGAAACAAGTAAAAGAGTAATAGAGAAAAGAGTATATACTTTTATCTCTCTCTCTCTATATATATATATACACATATCTATACATACAAAGAGAGAGAAAGAGGGAGAGAGAGAGAGAGAGAGAGAGATAGAGAGTGAGTGAGAGAGAGAGAGAGAGAGAGAGAGAGATACACACAGACGCAAACAAACACATACGTAGTATACATTTATAAGATAAATATTTATCTATGCATATTGTATACCATATGTAGTCAGATAGTTGACCTTACGTGAAGGAGAAGCATGTATCAATGGTTGATCGGCTTAACTGTCTTCTACTAAGCACTTTTGTAAGTTGTTTATTGCCGTCTGTCCCTTGCACATGCGCACTCGTTAGATACTCGACGTTTCAACGTAGTTTGACGCGAAGCTAGATTGTATTTTGTGTCTTGGGGGAGCCCATGGCACTTCCTGGAAAGTTCCGAGGGTGGCACTTCCTGGAAAGTTCCGAGGATTTCCTGGAAAGTTCCGAGTGTGGCACTTCCTGGGGAGCCCCATGGCACTTTCTGCAAAGTTCCCCGGGTATATACGTATATATCTATGCGTGTGCATCTTTGTGTCCATCCCCGTCACCATTCAACAACCGGTGTTGATTTGTTTACGTCTCCGTAACTTAGCGGTTCGGTAAAAAGAGACACAGATAAAGTGCCAAACTTAAAAAATGGAAAGTACAAGGGTAGATTCTTTCAACTAAAATTCCTTCAAGAAGGTGCCCCAGCATGGCCGTAGTCCAATGACTGAAACAAGTAAAAGCTAATAAAAAGAAGCCACGAGGAAATATAAACAAAACAAAACGAAAGAAAGGTTATTGTTAATGTTTTTTCTTTCTTTTTTCCATTTCTTTTTCCTACGAGTTTTAATAAATTACGACTTCATTTATTAGCCACCAGGACCCAAGTTGAGAAGGTGAAATGCTGTGAGGGAAAGGTAGAAAAATGCAAGAAGTACCCGATCTAGTTATCATTTATATCATATAATCGTGTTCATCTTTTAGAACATTGTCATTTTATAAGATTTTGGTGGAAAATGTTTAAATTGACATAAACATGTATTTACATGAAAGAAAATCGCCGGAGAACCTTCATCCAACTCTTCCAAGCCCTTCTGTCAAAACAGTATTGAAACCATTTGTGGGGAATTTTTTTTTATCACAGCAACTGGTTGCACTCCACAAGGTTTAACGGAACCTCCTGAAGCAAGCCAACACACTCGCAGCATTAACAAGGGCGATGGCGAGGCTAAGGCGTTGGGAAAACCAAGCTCCCTCACAGGCATCACCTGACACCTCGGTGAGGCTAGCTGCCAACGTTGACAAGAACTTTGCGGTTAGTGGCCCAGCCTCTCCGGACATCTCAAACGCCATAGGTTGGAAGAGATAGTTCATTGTCAGGTCCCTAATACTTCAGGGTTTTCTTCCGTTCGGCTATGGAAGCAGTGACCCTCCCATTAACTGCATGTGGGAGAGAACAAAGGAGTCGCAGATTGTGGTGTCCTACATGAGGTACCTACCTCTAACTCAGGGACAGAGGGTAAGACCATCTGGTCTCTTTCCATCACTTCTGGACAACCCCGGCGGCTCCAGAACTGAGGGGATATTAATCCGAGCCAGGGCCCGCTTATGTTTGCATATTCAATTCGCCGTGGTCCTGTAATAACAACGGTTATTACAATAATTCTTTCGAATTAAGGCGGTGAGCTGGCAGAAACGTTAGCACGCCGGGCGAAATGCTTAGCGGCATTTCGTCTGTCTTTACGTTCTGAGTTCAAATTCCACCGAGGTCGACTTTGCCTCTCGTCCTTTCGGGGTCGATTAAATAAGTACCAGTTACGCACTGGGCCGATATAATCGAATTAATCCGTTTGTCTGCTCTTGTTTGTCCCCTCTATGTTTAGCCCCTTGTGGGCAATAAAGAAATAAGAAACGTTAGCATGCTGGGCGAAATTCTTAAGCGGTATTTCGTCTGTCTTTACGATCAGTGTTCAAATTCCACCGAGGTCGACTTTGCCTTTCATCCTTTCAGGGTCGATAAATTAAGTACTAGTTGCGTACTGGGGTCGACCTAATCGACTGACCCCCTCCCCCTAAATTTCGGGCCTTGTGCCTAGAGTAGAAAAGAATAATTCTTTCGAATTTTGACACAAAGCCAATAGTTTTGAGGGTAAAGGTGGAGAAAGTCGATTGCGTTGACCCCAGTACTTGACTGGTACTTTATTTTATCAAATCCGAAAGGATGAAAAGCTAAGCTGACCTCGGTGGGGTTTGAACTCTGAACGCAATGTGTCGGAAAAAATGCCGCTGAGCATTTTGTCCGACGCGCGAACGACTCTGCCAGATTGATGTATTTGTGATTTACAGTAATGATAGACATAAGAGAGACCTCTTACACGGTCGCTCGACCTGTTGAAAATAGCAGCCAGATCTCCCTCTAATTACCAACCCACTGCCTTTATAGAACAAAAAACACGTTGGATAATGCATGTCTGAAAAGAAATGATGGATGGTCACGGTTGGAATGTCTTTGAGCGTAGGTAAAATATGCCCGATTAGAGCGCAACTGCGACTAAACTGAAACCAACCTCATACATACATACATACACATTGTGTATATATATATATATATATATATATATATACATACATGTGTATATATATATGTGTGTGTGTGTGTATATATATATATATATATATATATATATATGTGTATATATACAATGTGTATGTATGTGAGTTTGTGTCATATGTGTATCTATGCGTGTACAAATTATATACAAATTATATGTAAATACACACCATGGCGAGAGGAGACTACATGGTTGTTGAACGTGCTAGAAGCAGCTGCATGAAACTCCCTCAAATAAGACCAATCTGTCTTAAAGTCTTAAATATAAGAACGGAATATTCGATATTGTACTCATAAATACAGTATTTCTTTTAGGGATACATCAAAAATAAGAATGAAAAACTAAAACGTATGGTCACAGCTGGAACGGTTTCGGTCATAGATATGTTGATGGATCAGAGCTGACGCGCGCTTATACAAAACAGTGAATAACAACATGTACATACTTGATAATAATAATGGTGTTTTTTGTTTTCCCCAGGGGTAGAAATGAGTGGAACATCACAAAAACAGCCTATAAATTGTGTACGGGTTCACACACACACACAAAAGAAGAAGAAGAAGAAAATAAACACGAGGGGAAAGAAAAGGAAAAGATGGTGGGAAAATAATAATAATAAGATTTACTAACCCTTTCGACGGCACTCCTCTTATATGTTGATATTTTACGAGTGAAAGTGTTTTTAAAAAAACCCGACAGACGACAACATACGTTTAGTCCTACCTTGTCTTCGTAGGAACTTCAAAGAAATAGCAGGTATGTTTGTTGCGTGTTGTGTGCAACCAGTGGAGAGAGAAAAAGAAAGAGAGAAAGAGAGAGAGAGAGAGAGAGTGTGGGTAGTAATACTACTGGCTTCTCCAAGGAGCACGACAGTGTTATGGAAAGATAGTAATTGTAGCAGTCAAATCTACCAAACAACGCCGACTGTATGTCTTCGACGAACCTGTTTACTAATATCGATTCTTAGTTATCCATTATCTGTTACGTGCAACTCCCACTTCGCTCTTTTCCTCACAATCTTTCACTCTCTTTCTTTCTCTCACTCTCATAAATACGCACCTTTTTCATTTACTGTCTTCTTCATCTAATTTCCTCATCATCTCTCCCCTTTGTCTACCTATCTATCTATTCGTTTTATTTCTCTCTATATATTCCTAAATTGTCTCTGCTTCCTCCTCTTCTCATCACTGTTTCTACTTCGATTTCCCTATCACCAACCCATCTTTTTCTTTCGCATCATTGGTCCTTTTCTCCTCCTCCTCCTCCTCCTCCTCCTCCTCATCACCACCACCACCACACTCAGTTCTTGCTTTTTAAAAATTCTGTCTGTCGTCCCTTCATCATATTTTTATTCGAGCTCGCTTTCCCCCCTAAAACTCATCTTTCATCCTACCTCCTCCTCCTCTTCTTCTGGTACTTTACCTCCTCTTTCGTCACTCATCGTTCTCCTCCCACGTCCTATCATCATTTTCCCATTTCCCATCCAATACAGATCTCTCTCCATCTCTACACTCCCCCTCTCTCTCTTTCTTACTATCATTTACTCTCCCTTCTGTCCACAGTGCACACACAACTATAACTCCCCCTCTATAAACCCCTATTCATCTCTCTCTCTCTCTCACCATAATTTACTCTCCCCTCTTTTTCTCTTCATCCTAAACACAGCTCCCTCTCTTTCTATTTCTCCATATCTAAACGCCTACACACATCTCTCTCTCTCTCTCTCTTTGTCTTTCACACACACACACACATGATATTACTCACTCTTCCTCGCTCTTTTCCAGTGTGTCCTATTCTGAGTTCATTTTGTATCACTAACACACACACACACTACATCCCCTTTACCACTTTCTCATGGAGTCTTCGAATGTTTGCATAATTTGCTAGAAAAAGATGTCAAATCTCCTTCAAATTACACAGTCTACCGTCTTAAAAAACACATTAGATATTACACATCTCGTCCCCCGCACCACACACAAAAGATGAGCTGGTCACGGCTCGAATGTCTTTGACTCTAAGTACGCTTGTGATAAACAACAGTTTGGCGAAGGTAAAGAATACGCACACCCGGTGGTTAGGGTTTAGGGTTAGTTTTTGGGCTAAGGTTACGCCGAAAACGGGTGGTATTCTTTACCGCCGCTTATCTATCTATCTATCTATCTATCTATCTAATCTCGTCTCATCTCCATCTTCCCTCTCAATCGCTCCATCCTATCCATCTCCCTTCTTGTTCCTTTCTTCCCACTGATTTTCCTCTTCAGTTCAAACCTTTGGCTTTCTATCTAAATACATCTCTGCCCTCATTCATTTCTCTCTCATCGGGCTCCTCCCTCTCTTTATAAACCCTTCTTATCTCCCTCACTCTAACTACCCCTCCTACTCTATCTCTGCCTCTTATTTCTCTCTAATACTTTCTTTATTTCATATTTTCCCTTCTCAACTCCTCCTCTCTCTTTCTCGTTTTTCTGTCTTTAATTCTCTCTTTCTTTGTCAATGTCTCTAACTCTCGTTTCTCTGTCTGTCTGTCTGTTTCTCTCTCTCTCTCTCCACTCTTTCTTTTTTCACTGTCACCTTTATATATACAACTGCACGTATACTGTTTCGTTGTCATAGAAACTACAAATGGAACTGATTGAATAAATGCATATTGATATGACGTGAGATATACATATATAGAGATAGAGAGAGAGAGAGAGACAGACGGACAGACAGAGAGGGAATACGTGTTGGATGACGTCAAAACCGCGCCTTTCTCAGTTACGGTGTACATAATGCCTGTACCTGTTACTGCTGCTGCTGCTGGAATTGTCAGTCGTTACCGCTATTGCAGTTTTCTTACTATTATAACAACATGGACAGTGGATTGGAAGAACCCGTCAAGCATGGGACAACAATCTTTTTCGGTTGTTTGGTCCGTTTCTTTACGTTCAGCGCTCAAATCCCACTTACGGTCGGTTTAGTATTTCACCCTTTCAGAATCGACTAAATCAAATACCTGCCGGATAAGCCTAGATAAGGCAAAGTTGAGAAGCCAATTACTGGAAGCTGAGTGCATCGGTCCCAAATGGAATAATTTACAGGGACTGGATTAGTCTGGCAGCAGTCGTCAGGACAATCTTCAACAGCTTGTGGTGGTCTCATTAAAGAGAGAAATTAGAGGAGAGTCCTTTAATCATAGCAAGGGTATAGTGAGTGAAAATGCTTATCTAGGGTTGAATTTTAGTAGGTAGATTCGAAGAGAGTATTATGAAAGGATTTGCCTTTGACATGTTAAAGACAAAATAACGTTCTACTTCTTATTTGTTGCTGAATATGATGTTTATATTGTTTGAGATAAAGCATATCCTCCAAGATACGAGTGAGTACAAGTCGTTTAACAGCCCTATTGAGTAGAGGCGCGACTTGTCAATAGATCCACAATCTGGCTTTCGACGGACCTCGATGGGAACGTCCTATCCAATTTCAAGCAGAAGCGTACGTTTTTCGGTGGATCTTTATGCAACAACGCAGAGGAAGCTTTGATTGGAGATGGTGAACTACCTCGACCATCATCTGCGATTCTCGCTAGAAAGAGTGATGTGCTGTGAAAAGCTGGCAACGGCAACTGAAATACAGAAGATGGATGTGCGAGGGGGAAAATCATCGTGTTTGGTTAGAGTGCTGGTAAAAATATTGGAATTTGTCCTGCATACTATTCCAAACCTGTGCGATTTCCAACAGATCTAGTCACTCTATTCGATTAACATGTCAATAGTTGATAGTAAATCTGGCTTTGGTAAGATTCAGGCCAACTTAGATTAAGCTAAAGGTTTTGACAGGGTCGAGCATAACTGTAATTCATTATTGCCTGACCGTTGAGACGGCTTTTGATGAGTAAAAGATCCACTTGCTACCAACAACCACTGCGCAGAGGGCACGGAATAATGTATCGGTGTAGTAATCTTTAGTCTGCATGTTTTAATCATAGTTAGTCTCTCTATTGGGTCAAGTGTTCAACAAAAGTGAAAGTCAGGCATCTGGAATGTTATCAAACGCACACAACTCCGCCAATCGTCCCTTTGCCTTCATTGTAGTACAATGTGGGAAGATTGTGAATGGAGAAGTCACAAGAAATAACATGTGGTCAGGAGGAATCGGTGTAGACTTAGAAGACATAACGAAACCAGAAAATTACAAGGTTATTCCAATGCTGTGCCTCGTCGTCGGTGCAGAAATTGAACTAAGCTTAGCTGTTTATACGTGTGGAAGTAAGAACCACATGAAGACAGAGCTCGAGGATCTGCGTGTGTGAGTGAGAAAGAGAGAGAGAGAGAGAGAGAGAGAGAGAGAGAGAGAGAGAGAGAGAGAAAACACACACACATATATGTGTGTGTGTAATTGTGTCTGTGTTTGTCCCCCAACATCGCTTGACAACCGATGTTGATGTGTTTACGTCCCCGTAACGTAGCGGTTCGGCAAAAGACACCGATAGAATATGTACTAGGATTACAGAGAATAAGTCCTGGGGTCGATTTGCTCGACTAAAAGCGGTGCTCCAGCATGGCCGCAATCAAATGACTGGAAGAAGTAAAAGAATAAAGGAACCATTGAACATATTCTTCCGACATAGCATCTCCAAAACTTACAATTAGCCGGATATGTGTTTCCTTGCTCTTAGAAGAATGGTTGTGCAGCCGGAGGAGGTGACTTGGTGGTCGTTTCTTGCGGGTCGAACGAACACGCAAAGGTTTCTTCGCTGGCCGAACTAGTCACGGTGGTGGTCGGAGGTGGATGAAAACGGTGAAGATGATGATGGTGGTGGCGGTTACGATGTTGTTTCAATGACGTTTTCAACAATGATAAATGAGGAAAAAATGCGTGGGTAGATAGCGTGGGCGTGACTTTCAGCTCGGACAGTTCCATATATATTTATACCAATATGGTCGCACTCGTGCACTTGCACTCTTCTTCTCATATGCATATAAATACACACACACATACACATAATTACACACACATATTAGGTTGATGCATAATTATTGCGGCTTTTTTTCAATAAATTTTATTCAACGAAAACAATAACAACATGTAACAAAAACATCTTTAAATGATTATTCCGGAGCATATTCACCATCTACTTCAATTACCGCTTCCCATTTGCTTGGCAGACGGTCAGACCGTCATTTAAAGATGTTTTTGTTAAATATTGTTATTGTTTTTGTTGAATAGAATTTGTTGAGAAAAAGCCGCAATAATTCTGCACCAACCTAATATATATATATATATATATATATATATATATATATATATATATATATATATATATATATATATATATATATATATATATATATGTTGTTGTACTTGGGGATGGTCATATTGCCAGTTTAGCCAATATATATATAATGTATGTATGTATGTATGTATACATACATACACACATATATATATTGACACACAAATACGCGCGCGCGCATACACAATCGTTTGAATCGTTGAAGCGTCGGGTGAATAACCTTGTATTATTCGTTTTGGATCTCTGCGCTCTGGGTTCAAATACTGTCGAGGTCAACGTATCTTTTCCTCCTTTTGGGGTCGATAAATAAAGTACCAGTTCTGTACTGGAATAAGTGAGTTCACACTTCCTTTTCTTTTTCATTCTTATTTGTTTCTTTTTTAATGTCGGTCTCTCAAGTCTCTCTATTTCATGGCATCACGACTCCATTAAGAGATGAGCGTCTGAGGTAAGGCAATATGTACACACGCACACACATACATACACACACACACACTCACGCGCGCGCACTCACACACACACACGACGCACTTCTACGCAGTTTAGAAATAAGTGTACACATCTTTATAAGAAGTTTGCTTTCCAAACCACATGGTTCCGTCTCACTGAGTGGCACCTGGAGCAAGTGTTTTATACTTGGGCCGACCAAAGTGAGCGGATTTGGTAGACGGTAACTGGAAGAAGCCCAATATATATATATATATATATATATAAACAATATCGAATGTGCGTACACAAGGTACGTGTTTTGCTAGTTCGTGGGTCGGCTGCGCTTATAGGCGTAAGAGAATATGCACATACATTGTTGTACGCATGTGCAGACAGTGTTGCAAATGAATAAACGTTTAGAGCAGTTCAAATATGTTTGGGACATATTTAACCCCTAGAAAAACTGAATTCACTGCTGTTTGTTGTTGAGAAGAATTCACATAAAAGCACCCAAGCCGGTGTCATGTAATGGCACTTGTGCCAATGCCACATAGAAAGCGGCCAGTACACTCTGTGAAGTGATTGGTGTAAGGAAAGGTGTCCAGCCATAGAAACCATGCCAGCATGGAAAATGGACATGTAATGATGAGGATGATGATGGTGATGATGACACACACACACAGGCATTTCAACTGTTCCAAACATTACACCCTGCCATACACAAGAGCAAATCGATTAAAAAAAAAACAACAAACAAAATAAATACAAAAGTACAAAAATATAAATCACTTTTTTTTGTTTGTTTTGTCAATTCTATCGATGATTCGTTCACCGTACAACTTCAGTGAAGGCGGCAGTTCATATTTAACTCCCATCAACATGTCAAAGGGCAGCCAAACCCTCCCTGGTCCAAGGAATTTATTACTGGGACCCGTTTGAAGCTGGTTGACTACTTTGATGCTTGCCTCACCCGGAAACAACTCCCTGCTGAATGGTTTCAGGCGAAGGTCTTCGGCTATATCGAAGCCAAGGATATCTTTGCCACACTGCTTCCGGAGTCGGGATTCCTGTAATGAAGAGAAGACAAAAAAAAAAGTAAGGTCTGTGATTACACACACACACACAAACACATGTATGCACATATATTTTTATTAATATTTAATGGAAGCAACAACTAAATATTAATACAAAAATATATATATACTTATATTTTGATTTCTATTTTACCTGTTTGCATCACCATACCTGTATATATATATATATATATATATATATATATATATATAAGCAATGTTAATTCTCTAAATGAAGTATTAACAGTAACTGCACGATAAAGTGTAGTATATTGCCACTTAAGTGTGGCTGACCCCTAGGGGTGGATGTTACTGTTGCTTTTAGCCCCAGGAGGACATCTCCTCCAGCTGGCTTATCGACACACGACTGTGTCCTGTTTGCCAAGGGAAGTTATCCCTCTCACCAACATCTGCAGCACGAACGGATCCGGATTTCAGGGTTATTTCCCTTCGCCGGCGTTCGATAGCCGCCGACCTTGGTGAGAGAGACAAAAACCTGGCAATCTTATATCTTCTTTTCCATATATATATATATATATATATATATATATATATATATATACATTTAGATTACTTACATGACTCATTAGAATCTTGGCAGGACTGGCTGACTTGTACATCATGTTAGTTGGTCATCTTCTAGTTTTATCTTGGCTGTTTATAAGTGTTCAAAATTTTACCTGAGGATGGTGGATTTCTGATATGATGTAATCCAATAAAATGCAACTGAAACAGTTGTAGTAAATTTTAAACTCCATTTGTGTTCTTTGATATATATATATATATAGGTGTGTGTGTGTGTGTGTGTGTGCCTGCGTACGTACGTGTGTATGTGCCTTTGTGTCTGTTCTGTGTTTGTCCTCCACCACTGTTTGACTACTGATGTTGGTGTGCTTATGTCTCTCTGTAACTTAGCAGTTTGGCAAAGAAATCGATAGAATAAGTACTAGGCTTTTAAAGAATAAGTACTGGGGTCAATTCGTTCAGCTAAAAATATTCAAGGCGGTGCCCCAGTATGGCCGCAGTCTAATGCATGAAACAAATAAAAGATATCAGCGTGGAGCAACATCCAGCAGTGAAACAGAAATAGTGGTACGAATGCCTGACTGAATTATCTCCCTTCCACGTCAATCACTATTTTGTAAGAAACCAATGAAATTAGTAGAAATATGGTGGTCGAAATAAACAGCTTCATCATCGTTGTTTAACGTCTGCTTTCCATGCTGGCATGGGTTGGATGGTTTGACTGAGAACTGGCAAGCCAGGAGACTGCACCAAGCTCCAATCGGATCTGGCAAAGTTTCTACAGCTGGATGCCCTTCCTAACGTCAACCACTCTGAGAGTGTAGTGGGTGCTTTTTACGTGCCACTAGCACAGGGGTCAGTCTGGTGACACTGGCATCGACCATGCTCGAATGGTGCTTTTTACGTGCCTCTGGCATGGGAGCCAGTCAAGGGGCACTGATGCAGTACCAGGCAGTGGCTTTCACCAACAGTCAGTTAATATAAACATTTGGTTAACATCAGCAGTCAATTACCATGAACAGTTGGTTAACAAGTAAGTTAACATAAATAATGAACATATACAGCTAGATAATACCAATAATCCTTTCTACCATAGGCACAAGGCCTGGAATTGTGAGGGAGGGGGCCAGTAGATTACATCGACCCCAGTACATAACTGGTAATTATCTTATCAACCTCAAAAAGATAAAAGGTAAAGTTGACTTCAGTGGAATTTGAACTCAGAATGTGAAGACACGAAATATTACTAAGTATTTCGCCCAGCATGCAAACGATTCTGCCAGAACATTCGTTTAATAACAATTACATGAGGAAATCAATTTTATGATAAAAATTTGCAACAAACCTTTAAAACTTGACAAAAAGCTATCAATTCCATAGAGATATATTGCCAATATTCACGGCAGAAGTGAACTCGTTTTAGCATAATCTCTTTCGTTTTTACACAAACTGCCACAAAGTCACACCATTGCATTCGACAGATTGCCATTTGTCCTTGAATCTGGGCCATATATGCTCGTGGAATGCCATGGATGAGATTATCTCCAGAGTACAGTTTATAGATGGGGGCTTTGAATTCAGCAAGTCCAATAGTCCAGTTCAACCCACTTCCTTCACAAACCAAAGCATCAGGGGAAGCCCCAACATAACCAGCTAACAAGTCACTCTCTTGTGGAACCCAAAATCCAGTCTCATTTGTTTTACAGCCAGTTAATAGTTCGTAAGCTTCTCCAATGATTTTTTCCATTTTAATTCCATGACTCATATTTCGAGTTTGTTCATTTTCTTCTTGGTAATGCTCACTGTCAACTATTAGGGAGACAAAAAAATCATAGGGCTTGCCTCTGCCAAGACCAAGTGCTTCACCAAATTTAGAAGCTGTCAGGGTTACTTTTTTACGAGCTTCAAACCATTCTGGAGTTCTTTGCTTCACTTTAACTTCCATCCTGGTTATTATTAATGGTATGCTTCCTAATGCTGGAGCTGTAAAAGAAAAAAACAAAAAATTAACATGCTTGCTTCAGCAAGGAATCTTAATTTAATTTTTGGGGTTTAAATTAATATAAAACGTCGGTTATTTTGAAGCCAATATAGATATAAGACCTATGCTTCTATTCCTCCTTACTGAATTTTATTATTTGTTAACTAAAGAATTTTTGCATGCAATGCCATATAACCTACATGACCGATTTTGGTGAAAACGAAAAGAAATGTAAGGGAGACAACCCCGACACTTTAATTAAATTCCTTTGTTAAACTTAACTCATTTATTTAAAAGATTGATTTAATATTTTAAAAACGAAGTGAGGAAGGAGAGGATATTACAGTGACATCTATCCCTTCTTATCTTCTAATTGTTTTGTAAATAGATTTTATAGCTTCTTTACGTGGTCGCAAAGCTAAAGTGTTAAAACGAAATCGTTGGGCGAAAAGCGGAAGACTAACTTGGATCGGTTCCAGTTTGCAGTAGCCTATAGCTTCCTTATCTCAATCGACAAGTTAACGACGGAACATTTATGTGGTCGCTCGATCGGCTGACAATAACAGTTAAATCTCTCACAAATCAAACTCTACTCTCTTATAAAATGAAGGAAAAAAACTTTAAAAAAATGCAGGATGGTCACAACTTAAATATTTTCGTAATAGGGTTTCTTCAGCAGAGCTAACCTTGGTTATAAAAACAACGACAGCAATTATTTAATTAATCAAGATTAATATGTGAAACAAAATAACATTCCGCGAAATATTCACGCGCAAAGTTATTAATCAACGCACGGAAACAAATTAAAAACAACAAGAAAAAAAATGGAAAACGAAAAGTCATGCATGTCTTAATCTCAAATGTATTTGTTCTTGTATTACAATACCAAAGCTTACCTGTAAAATAAGTTTATAAACAACTTTTCAATTCTCCGTAAATAAACAAAAACAAATTTCTTGATTATTTTCATGAGAATATTTCAATCTCTCATATTGAAGAGTTCGACTGAAATTATTTGCAATTAGAGTTACCTACCATTATTAGACCTTTTTACCAACATCATTAAAAATATACTCTTTTACTCTTCTACTTGTTTCAGTCATTTGACTGCGGCCATGCCGGAGCACTGCCTTTAGTCACGCAAATCGACCCCAGGACTTATTCTTTGTAAGCCTAGTACTTATTCTAACGGTCTATGTTGCCGAACCGCTAAGTTACGGGGACGTAAGCACACCAGCATCGGTTGTCAAGCGATGTTGGGAGGGGGGGGGGGCAAACACAGACACACAAACATATACACACACATACATATACATATATATATATATATATATACATATATATATATACATATATAAGATGAACTTCTTTCAGTTTCCGTCTACTCACAAGGCTTTGGTCGGCCCGAGGTTATAGTAGAAGACACTAGCCCAAGGTGCCACGCAGTGGGACTGAACCCAGATTAAAAAAGAAAACAAAAATTAAACAAAACACGCCTGCTAGAATGAATTTCACCTTGTAAGTTTAACGATTTATTTCTGAGCTAATGAGGTTATTAATTATTTATTTCTCGAAGAAGGCTTGTTTGGTATGACCAGCTGGTTTTAACATCAGTTGAATGTATTTATAGATAGTCATTAGTAAATACACAGCATTGATATAAATCGGTTTGCAAATATAAAACAAAAGAGGACTAGCTGAAGAGGATCTTATTTTGATAGTCCTTGCAGAAGCCACAAGTGTCAACGAGATCTTTACACTAACTTTGAATGGTACGTTTGTCTCCATCGGTACACATTTGGAGGAGAAATCGATCAGCAAAGAAGAAAACAGAATACAGAACGAAAGAATACAATCATATTAGCCTAGGTCTCTGATTGATTCCCTCGTCAAATCGATAATAAATGGTTCCATATTATTTACATATGAAAGTGTGTAATACGAATAAAAAAAAAAAAAGTGTTTTTTGACAAAGGACCTATTCCAAAATGTTACCCTTTGTACCCCATATCACACACACACGCACGTTTACGCACACACGCTTACGCACACACGCTTACGCACAAACGCTTACGCACGTGCATTGCACGCGCAGGCACGCACACACGCATCACACACACACAAACACAGACGCACCACACACACACACACAGACACACGCTCGCGCACGCGCACGCACGCGCACGCGCACGCACGCGCACGCGCACGCACGCGCACGTACACACGTACCATGCACGCACATACACACACACACGCGCTCGCGCACGCACACAGATGCACGCATGCATACACGCACCACGCACACACACACGCACACGCTCGCGCACACACAGACACACGTACGTACACACAGACGCACGTACACACACACACACACACACACTGCAAACCCTAACATACATTGTTTTATAAATTCTCATGCTACATAACTTTGAAACGTTACATTTGACAACTATTATTTTATAACTATATTTCGTATTATCTATTGATCTATCGATCAGTTTAATTACCTATGAGTCTGTTTAACTAGAGAAAGAGAGAAAGAGAGAGAGAGAGAGGGAGACATGAAAAGTGAAAGAAAGAAACAGAGAGAGGGAGAAAGGGAAAGATTTTAGATATACAGAGAAACGAACAGATCGATAAATCAATAGACAGATGGTATGAAATAAAATATAAAACATTAGTTAGCAAGGATAATTAAAATATTAATTTACGCACACACACACACACATACACACGCACACACGCACACAGATGCAGAAACATAAACATATTGATATCCACAAACGTCTCATACATCCTCTCTCTCTCTCTCTCTCTCTCTCTCTCTCACACACACACACACACACACACACAAATCATACACACACACACACACACACATACATATATAAATATATATATATGTATATATATGTACAAAGGTGTGTGTGTGTGTGTGGAGGCGCAACGTCCCAGTGGTTAGGGCAGCGGAATCGACGTCGCAGTTTCGATTCCCAGACCGGTTGTTGTGAGTGTTTATTGAACAAAAACACCTAAAGCTCCACGAGGCACCGGCAGGGAGTGGTGGCGAACCTTGCTGTACTCTTTCACACCAACTTTCTCTCATTCTTTCTTCCTGTTTCTGTTATATCTTTATTTCAAAGGGCCATCCTTGTCACACTCTGTGTCAAGCTGGATCTCACATTAAGGGTACACGTGTGTACTTGTGGTTGTTGAAGATAAAATATTGCCATAGTGGGTTGGTTTACTCATCGATTATAATATTTGTAAACAATAATGGATAAGCTAAAAACAAAATTGAAACTATTGAACAATTGTCGAAATGACGAATCTAAGTTCTTTTCAGGTATGTATCACTCAGAGGTATACGAACAGGGTTCTTGATGCTTGGAATGTCTGAACGCGAAATTCAGAACTGTTATTATCATTCGCATGTCAGATAAGGCATTCGGCACACCTTTCTTATTGATTAAGAAACGCATTTTACAAGCAACGAAGGTAATTATGGATCAATCAACTGTATACAACACAAAACAGCTAGAGTGAATAGGTAACGCCAGTGCAAAACCATTCAATTTTCTTTTATTAACTCAACCGATGTATAAATGCCTATAAAAACAAAGTTTATCAACGATGTAAAGGTCCCTCCCGCCAGAACGTGAATAGTTAGAAAACAACGTTGTTATCTTTGTTTGGTTTGACAATGCTGAAAACAAAGATATATATCGAAATTCGACATAATGAAATATCAATCATCCAATAGCATGGACTTCTTCGATAAAAATCACTCGGTGCTTTTTTCAAATCCATAACTATCTGTTGTACCCGACGATTTTAAATGCATAATGGATGCCATGAAATCACGCCATTTTAGTGAATATATGTAAGACGGAAAAATGTCGGAAACGAATCTCACTCTTTGCAATATAGATTTCTGGCAATCACACACACACACACACACAAACACACATATACACACACACACACACACACACACACACACACACATGCACACACACACACACACATGTACACGTTTATGCATGTATAAATATATATATTTCTGTGTGTGTGTGTGTGGCGCACGCGCAATTCTCTCCCTCTCTCTCTCTCTCTCTCCCTCTCTCTCTCTCTTCCTCTCCTTCTCTCTCCCTCTCCCTCTCTCTCTGACTCTCCTCCCTCTCTTTCTCTCTCTCTCTATATATAATCATCATCATTTAACATCCGTATTTCATGCCGGCATGAATTCAACAGTTGAAGTGTTGATATTACATTTATTCTTTCATTACGATCGTTTCAACAACACATGGTTCAAACACATTATGAATATGAATAATAATTATGTAATATTACAACATATATGCGACATATGACTTTTGTGCGATAAAGTGACCATGGATCGCATATGATACGCTGTAATATTACATAATCATTTTTCCTGTTCATGATATGTCTCAACCGTGTATTATTGAAACGATCGTAATGAGGGAACAAATGTAATACTAACATCTCCATTTTGTCCAATGCTTTAAGGAGTCTGTCAATGAATAATAAAACACAACACTAAAATAGTAAGAAAAATAAAACAAACAACAATATCCCTTAGATTTTTGATTTTCCTGTTTTTATTTGAGATGTTTAGATAAACATTAGATTGCATTTTTTTTTTATTAGTGTTCCTTTAAAGAAATTTAAGTCTTTCATAAAAAGAAAATGTTAATTCTTTTATAACTTCAGATGTTTCTTGATGATTGTCTGACACAACTTTCATTACAATTCCATGCAATTCTTCTTTCAGAACAAAACCTCATTTTCTATTGGTCATGGTCGTCGTCGTTGTCGTCGTAGTAGTAGTCCATTTGGTCATCGTCGTCGTCGTCGTCGTCGTAGTAGTAGTAGTAGTAATAGTAGTACTGGTGGTAATTGAGGTGTGGTGTTAATTTCTTGCAATTCCTTTGATTTAGAAGAGGATCAAAACTAGAATGTATAGGGCTGACATCCTCGTGTATTTCTTTGATTCTGATTGGCTGGAACAGAGAATATTTTGAACATATGAATAGTCTCAGAACTTAATACAGATAATTATCTCCCCGCCCCTCTCTTTCTCCATATGCACGTACATAAACGCATATAGATAGATAGATAGATAGATAGATAGATAGATACATACATACATACATACATACATACATATATATATATATATATATGTATGCATACAACCAAGTGAACTAAGTTGCGTGGAAACAATTGTAGTGATTACAAATAAATGTTCCTTTGTACTCTTTCTTGTTGACTCCAGTTTATTCAATTATCCATTCACACACTACAGAAACCCCAACGCAAATCTAGCAATACGGATAATACTACTGCTGAATAATACTGGGTGAAATCTGAAGGTGGACGAGTTTTATACTGTACTCTACTACGCTCTTAACAGAATATGATCTAACTACACACACACACACACACACACACACACACACACACACACACACACACACACACACACACTTAAATAGCCAGTACAATCAGACTCTAATAAAAATAATAGTCACTTTATGAGAAACCATCTGTTATTCTGTTGGAAAGGGAAATCTAAGAAAGCTATATGATACGTGCATTGATGTTTACATGTAGACCATACAATATATATATATATATATATATATATATATATATATATATATATATATATATATATATATATATATATATACACATCTATATATCATACTGCAATTATATGAAATTGTTACCGCAGAAGATTTCAATTATCCCTCCTGATAGCTCTTATTCGGAATGGTTTTGGTTTATGTAGCAGAAGGTATTCTAATTCGCCCTCCATGTGAAACGGCATTTTATCGTCTGCTGGTCGAATATTCATGCGATGTAGGATGTGTGTGAAATAGAGGAAGAGATTAAGAGTTGCCAGTGATTCTCCGGGACATTCTCGGACACCAATGCCGAATGGTAAGAAGCAGTCTGGAATGGATATGGTTTTCTCATCTTTCAGGAATCTGAAAAATATACGTTATGACTATATTGAAAAAAAAGATAAATGCATTTATTTAGAAAAGAAAACACTACAATTTCGAATGGATTTTGAGATGAATGGAAGGGAGTGGGGTAGAAACAAGGATTATGGGTAATTGAAGAAGGAATCAGACCAATGACTCGATTCAAATGCTTGCTACAGCATGGACTTTGCTAAAGGTAACCAAGAACCAGGTGATGGTGTTAAGCCACATGACAGAATAATGCTATTATCTAAATAATTACTACAGCCATGGAGTGAGAAGAATGGAAGAAATTTCTTCACAACTCATCTGGACTTTGTTGGATGAAAAAAAGATTGCAAGAAAATGCGAGTAATATTGTTGAGGTTCATAAAGAAGCAAGAAGGGTTGGAAATTAGTTCATTATGAGAACAAACACCATGAACAGAGCCATCTTTAGGTACTTGTAAGCTCGCAACAGTACGGAAGATGACTCGCTTCTCTTTCGTTGAAATATAACCAAATTATATTATTCATGCACTTATGGCCCACCTGATGTGAAGGCGCATGGCTCAGTGGTCAGAGCATCGAGTTTACGATCGTGAGGTTATGAGTTAGATTCCCAGACCAGGCTGTGTGCTGTGTTCTTGAGCAAAACACTTTATTTCATGTTGCTCCACTTCATTCAGCCGTAGAAATAACGTCACTGGTGCCAAGCCTTGTGAGTGGATTTGGTAGACGGAAACTGAATGAAGCCCGTCGTATATATGTATATATATATATGTATGTGTGTGTATATGTTTGTGTGTCTTTGCTTGTCCCTCCAACATCGCTTGACAACCGATGCTGGTGTGTTTACGTGCCCGTAACGTAGCGGTTCGGCAAAAGAGACCGATAGAATAAGAACTAGCCTTACAAAGAATAAGTCCTGGGGTCGATTTGCTCGAGTAAAGGCGGTGCTCCAGCATGGCCGCAGTCAAATGACTGAAACAAGTAAAAGAATAAAAGAATATACAATTGAGTTATACCTTGTTGGGTCGAATTTCTTTGGGTTTTTCCAGTATCTTGTGTCATAGTGAAGACTCCAAACATTACAGAGGATCCAGGTGTCTTTGGGAATATCATAACCTGTTGAAAGGGATTTGTAATCATATAAATATATATGAATTGTGATATCCTTATAAGGATACCTCATTGTAAATTTACTACATGATAAAATTAAGTCAGACCGTCATGTGTCTATATTAGCCTCAAATTTTGGCACAAGGCCAGCAATTTAGGGGAGCGGGGTAAGTCGATTACATCGACCCCAGTGTTCAACTGGTGCCTAATTTGTTAACCCCGAAAGGATGAAAGGCAAAGTCAACTTCGGCAGAATTTGAACTCAGAACGTAAAGACAGACGAAATACAGCTATGCATTTCGCCCGGCGTACTAACGATTGTGCCAGCTCAACTAGTAGAATCGTCAGCACGCCGGACGAAATGCTTAGCGGTATTTCGCCTGTCGCTACGTTCTGAGTTCAAATTCCTCCGTGGTCGACTTTGCTTTTATCATTTCGGGAGTCGATAAATTAAGTACCAGTTACGCACTGGGGTCATTGTAATCGACTACTACCCTCCCCCAAAACTTCAGGCCCTGTGCCTATAGTAGAAAGGATTATTATTATTATTATTATTATTATTATTATTATTATTATTATTATTATTATTATACCGGAGTCGAATTTGCTTTTCATCCTTTCAGTGTCGATAAAATATCTACCAGTTGAGGGTTGGGGTCGATGTACCCCGAAATTTCTGGCTCTGTGCCAAAGTTTGAAGGCATTATTATTATTATTATTATTATTATTATTATCCTCATCTTACCTTGCAATACTGTATTTTTAACTGCTTGATGCGGGTAGAGAAAAGGCATTACTGAGGCCATTCTGTGAGCTTCACATATCGTAGCAAGTGTATAAGGTAATTTAGGCTGATCAGCAAGACTTGGGTTGTTTTTTCTTCCAATGACTTTATCTAATTCCTCCTGCACTTGTGACTGTATACCAGGGTACATGGCCATGTAACCAAGAAGCCATGTCAAACAAACAGCAGTCGATTCAAAACCACTGCCTGAAATCTCCAGTAAAATATTCTCCATGTCAGAACTAGCAAACAAACCTTTGTCGTCACCGTTTTCCACATAGACAAGAAGCTGGTCAGTTAAATCTCTCAGAACACAAGGATTAAAAGTATCTTTGTGGAAGTTGATGAGTTTCCTTTGGTATTCGTGCTGGAGACGCATTCTCTCTTTGATTTGCTTGAAACGTAAGTTTTCCAAGAAAGATGGCAAAGGGAAAATATTAGGAAATGTCTGTTTCAGACATTTTGCTCGAAGAGTGAGCGACTTGAGAATCTCTTGGAAATTAGTGTCTTTCTCATCGTTGCGGTGCCACTGGCTGAATATTATCGACAGGGTAACATTTAGAAATGAAGGATAAAGAAGATTGAAAGGATTAAAGGGAGCCTTTTCTCTTATGAATTTCTGCAAGACATCCTGAACTTCACTGCCAATCTTCATCTCCGTATCATATTCCAGACAATATGTGCCATCTACCATACAGTCTTGCAAGAAATCACGCTTTTGTTCCAGTTTATCATCATAATCAGCCGTTATGAAACCTAAACAGCAAGGAAAAAAAAAAAGAATTATTTATACATTATTATTATTATTATCATTATTATTATTATTATTATTATTATTATTATTATTATTATTATTATTATTATTATTATTATTATTATTATTATTATTGTTATTGTTATTAAAAGAAATAACAGAATCGTTATCTGGACGAAATGCTTAGCGGTTATTTCGCTCATCGCTACGTTCCGAATTCAAATTCCGCCGATGTTGACTTTGCTTTTTATCCTTTCGGGGCCAATAAATTCAGTTCCAGTCAAGTACTGGGGTCGATATGTTCGACTATCCCGCTTCCCTCAAATTCTCAGGCCTTGTGCCTAAAATAATAATAATAATAATAATAATAATAATAATAATAATAATAATAATAATAATAATAATAATTATTATTATTATTATTAATAGTAGTAGTAGTAGCAGTAGTAGTAGTAGTAGTAGTAGTAGTAGTAGTAGTAGTAGTAGTAGTAATAATAGTAGTAGCAGAGTGTGTATGCGTGTGCTGCATTTTGGACAGTGACACTTCCACAGGAATTTGAATCCCTCTTAGATCAGTGTTCCACACACGGTATGCCGCGGCACACTGGCGTGTCACGAAACGATGCTAGGTGTGCCGCAGTGTAACCTGAATATAATTTTTTCCCTATACTTTTAGTTATAGTTTTCGTTCAAGTGTGCCGCCGAATTTTGAAAAGAATATAAGTGTGCCGCAAGCGAAAAATGGTCGCGGAGCACTTTTCTAGACTGATAGTATAGATGGGGCCCATGGTAACGGCTTCTTTGATATTGAAGATGAGGCTCATGATAACAGCTTCTGTTATAGTATTCATATCTTTTGTTGATCTTTACTGAGTTATGGTTGCTGTTGGTGGTATTGATGGTTATATAAATCGTGATGTTATGTAGCAACAGAAAAAAAACGCTTTTGTTATTGCTGATCAATATCGAAAATTTCATTGCCATCAACTTGAAATCATTGATATCGTCCATATCAGGTGTTCTAGTATCGGTGCTTCGGTTGGTAGTGGTGGTTGGAGAAAACGATGTTGTTGTGGCTGTTACCGTTGTCAAGCATCACGTTCTCCCCACAACCCCCCGAAAAATTATTCACAATAAATTCCAATATAATGAATCTATACGATCTGAAAGCTATTTGCAAAAAAAAAGAAAAAAAAAAAAATTCGTCAAAAATATCCATTTTTCTGAAAGTTACGACTAAACGAAGTCGTAGGGGTATGTGTAAACATGCCCGGATAAACTCCGCCACGTCATGTCTAAAAAATGCCCAAAGCATGTTGTATGTGCTTGGCAGTATCCTACGCTTCCATCAGAAGTGAAGGTTCCGCCAACATATCTAGGATTTCCTCTAGATACTAGGATGTTTATTTGAAGGAAATTCGGTGGCTATTTTCTAGCAAATACAACAATGTAGTTGTTGTTAATGTCGATATCAGTGTTAATGAATATTAGAGCATTTCTTACCTTCATTCTTATCTCCAGACTTGTAGAGAGAACGTAAGACCGGACAGCTCGGTCTGTTGGCAAATGCGTCACCATTATAATGAAGACACTCCAAGATACTGTCCAAAGAACACAAGACGACAATGTTTTTGCGAGAAATTGTGACGCTGTAAATGTCACCGTATTTATTTTTCAAGTTAGTCAACTGAAGATGTGCCTTGTTCAGTTGGATGTTTCCGATCAGCGGCCAATTAAACGGTCCCGGTGGATAGTTGTCATCTTTTCTCCTCCATAGTATGAAGAGCGTCACTGCAAGGATGACGACCATGGAAAACCACAAACTCATCTCGACATTCTCCCATGTTGTGTCGGTAATCCTTAAGAAAGTCAGAGAATTATCATCTGTCGCAGACATGGTTCTTGCTTGTTGGAGATTAGATTCCAGTCGAATGATGACGGATAAAGGTTTTGCTAGACGAAGAACCCTTTCTGTAATCCAGGGCTAAATGGAATGGTAAAAACTTGAAATCGTTCATTTTCTCATTTTCTGTCGGGAAGAAATAAAAAGACACGATTAAAAAGAAAATATATAAATATAAAAATAAAAATGTTAAAATATACACTTACAGTGTAGGAGATACATTCAAGCCATTCGAGAACGTTTAGAAACTCTTAACTGTTTACTATTTGATGGAATTGTGTTAGTGACGGGTTGCAGTGAGTGCAGAGAGAAAATTTTGACACCATATAATAATTATTTAAGCGAAGTTAACAGTTTCTGTGTGTTTTTGAATGGCTAATACGAATGTTCCACGCAGTAATTGCTTCAGTTTCAACACACTATCGCTCATTAAATCACTTGTCAGACAAGTACATCTCCGAAATGTTAAAATAGTAAATCGATAAAAGTCTGTACCAATGGTAGTTTTCAAACCTAAACAACAACTGAAGTTTCCATAAGCTTCAATAACTCCCAAATCTGAACCATTGATTGATGCCAACCCTACACCATATGTTGTTACCAAACGTAAACTAACACGAAATAGCAAACCATTGCCAGATGCCAAATTTCAACTTTACAACAAAACTTGTATCAAACCAATGAGGGTGCCTCCATGTAGTTGCTTGATCTGCTATATCTAGCCACCAAATCTCCCTTAAATGACACCCTACCGTCGTCTTAGATACTCTGACAAAAAAAAAAAAAAAACCTTTGATCATCAGGATGTACGTTCAGGGCCGACCTTGGGCTAAACAACACAAACGCTAAAAGCTCTATATGTAGAAGAACATTTAATATTTGAATAAGAAAAAATGACGGGTTGTTTATATTGAGAAGGTCTTTAAGATCATAGCAATTCTAGATAAAGTTAAAACTAAACGACAATTATAATATCAGCAAACCACTTATGAAATGGCTCCGAGTCAAATATATATATATATATATATATATATATATATATATATATATATATATATATATATATATATATATATATATATACGTCGAGAGGTAGGCCCCGTCGTTTATCGTCCCCAGCTCGACCTGCACCAAATATTCAAGGGCCAGTCAGTATACAAATCATGGTAATTCCATTTCTTAAAAAAATATTTTCTTTCAAGAAACGTATACTTCGGTCTACATTCACCCTCTGTCTTTCCTGTTTTAAGATAAAAATAGACCAATTTGGATGAAGATTTAACTGCTGTTTCTAGCATTCCAGGTGACTATATAGCTCGGGCTGTTGTCCAGTCTGGTACCAATGTCGTCATCGATGGATGACAGATGAAAAGAAAACGATATAATAAAGCAACAACAACGATGACAACGACAGCAGCAGCTACAGCAACAACAACAACAACAGCAGCAGCAACAATAGCAGCAGCAGCAGTAGTAGTTGTAGTAGTATTAGAAGCAGCAACGACTAAGAAACGTGGAAAGAAACAAGACATAGAGATGCTTAATCATGACCGTCCCTTCAGGTGAGAGAGACAAAGAGGAGAGAGAGAGAGAGAGAGAGAGAGGGAGAGAGAGGGAGAGAGAGAGAGAGAGAGAGGGAGAGAGAGAGAGAGAGAGAGAGGGAGAGAGAGAGAGAGAGAGAGAGAGAGAGAGAGAGAATCAATATGACGACCTTGAATCATAATTGAAATCTTTCTATGTGGAAACAAATCAACAATAATGTACTTAATGAAACGTTCGCACACAGTCACTAAATCTATCGTATTTCTCTTCCTTCATTTCTTTCTTTCGTTTTACTGGTTTTAGTCGGAGCAGGGCGAGCGTCTCTATGATCCTTCTGCAGGGATTCTGAAGCACATTGGAAAAAAACAAACAAACAAACAAACAAAAAAGACACAATTATCCTCAGGTCGGTGAACCCTGGCTAGATATGAGACGTTATGGCACAGCCGGTTTGGCGCTGCCTGTTTGGCGTCGCTGATGCGATCTCGATTTATTAAGTGTAGATGATTTAGTTTTTCTCTTCTTCTCTCTTCTTCCTTTTCTCTCCCCTCTCTCCCCTCTCTCCTCCTCTCTCCCCCTCTCTCCCCCTCTCCCCCCTCTCCCCCCTCTCTCGATTTATGTGTATGAGCATATTTAGCTTTATGTGTACGAGGAGAGGAAAAGTGTTTATCTGAATCGTTTTCAGTTGATAAATGTTAATGTCTCTCTATGAACAAGAAACGTGGCTCCCATCGAAGACTCTGGCAAAGACGGCTTCGATAGCAGAGCCCAGAGAATCATCGAGAGTATTAGACAGTACTATCACGTTTCCAACCAAGAATTGCGTGCGCATGCATCAGCCCGCAACCTCCCATCTCATAGCTATGTCCTCCGTCTCCCGCTAGATCATCTTTAATTCCAAGATTAAAACAAAAAATTATTTTATGTGTGACTTCGCTAATAAATAAACAGATGTTGAAAAAAAAAACCCGGCGATTTTTGACTCACAGCATTCAATTATTAAACATTCATAATTGGAATGAATAAATAAAATTGAATATTAAGTATTTATGGAATTTTGATTTACTGTCTGGTGACTTTTGACCAACCTGTATATGTGCACACACACACACACACACACACACACACACACACACACAACACAGTTTCCCTCTATCAAATTCACTCACAAGACATTGGTCCTGTCTGAGGAAGAACGAAAAATATACTGAAGAAATTAACAGGGATATTTTCATTTGATGCTGGGATTTGATGGAATGCTGAGAGAGAGAGAGAGAGAGAGAGAGAGAGAGAGAGAGAGAGAGAGAGAGAGAGAGAGAGAGAGAGAGAGAGAAAGATAGATAGATAGATAGATAGATAGAGAGAGAGAGAGAGAGAGAGAGAGAGAGAGAGAGAGAGAGTTCTCGGATGGTACTTTGTACGTATAGGTGAACACACGAGATAGGGTGGGGGCGAGGTGTAGTGGATGAGTAAGTTATTCACGAAGAGATCGTATGATGTAGTTACGCGGTAAAAAGCATTAACGCTAACACGGAAAATGGAAAATGTTAAATTATTAACAAAGCCGGTAGCTTGTTTATGCTGAAAGGTCTGGCGAGATACATATTGACACACTCAGTGGTGTCCCACAATTTCTTGCAGCCATGAGACGAATGTGTTATTAAAACATGGCCGTCGTAAAAAAGGAGAAGTTATTCTCTTGTGACGTACACAACAACGATTAGCATACTTTCGTCCAGTACGCTGTATTCACGTGATCAGACAGTTCCGGCGCCCATGACAATCGGTTCTTATCTGCTAGCAGTACATGTCTGTGCTCTTAAGCACCATACGTCTATATGAGAGGATTAGCATATTTTCGGCATAATCTGTCGGAACGTATTAAGATTGCATATGTAAATCCACGCATAAGACCATGTTGTCCGTCAACAGAAAGCAAAAAGCCAAGAAGATAGCTTTCTTCATTTAAATGAATATATGATGTTATATATATATATATATATATATATATATATATATATATATATATATATATATATATGTATATACATACACACATATCAAATGTATATTTAGGTGTATCATTTTAGGCATAGGAGGGCCTTTTTGCAGTTTTGTATGATGCTTGAACAGGGCATTTACGTTGTTATTTAGCACCGCATCAAGATTTACCCATCCTCACCCTTTCTCCTTTCCATGATGTTGAAATGAAGCAGAGGGGATAAGACGAATACATCGACCCCAGTCTTCAACTGGTACTCATTTTATCGACTTCGAAAGGATGAAAGGCAAAGTCGACCTCGGCGAAATTTGAACTCAGAACGTAAAGGCAGACGAAAAAAAACTTATTAAAATATTAACAGAATTGTGCCAGACACTAATCATTTCATATCATTAGCGGTACAAGATTGATTGCCCTGCCACAAATACAAAAGTGCAAATACAGTAGCGTAGATTAATTAATAACCCGCGTTTCTGCAGTATTGCTAATTTTGTAATACTTCTTCAATTAATAGTCTTAGAGCTGTAACTATAGGAGGTAATCCTCACGCTTTATTTTGTCGACAAAACATGCAGACGTTCAGGTTGATCAGATTAAAAATAATGTTAACGTCTCCCTCCCTCTCACTTTTCCATGCGTACATACATATTTTTTTTCTCATTTTTCTTTCTCTTTGTTTCTCTCCTTATTTCTTTCTGTGTTCCTTTCAGTTGAAGAACGTAGGCCCGAAACATCAAAGACTTTCTCTATTCCCGAGCGTTAAACTAATACATCCATTTGTTGTTTACACCACCTGTTTTCGTCTGTTGTTTTTTTCGTAAATTCTCCCATACATACATACATACATACATACATGTAAAAGAGACTGACTCTGATTCTCCGAATCGAATGTCATACAAATCTTCAGATCTGTATGACATTCCAAAGATTCCCCATCTGAGATGCTTTAGATGAACAGAGGTACACACCTGCGTGTATGCATCGACAGCTCAACCGCCATATTAATCCAACCACATGTTTACGAACACCAGGAACTCTCGTAACTCACAAAGTCTTGTTTGCTTCTTAGCGGCCAGCTTAAACTCTCTTAAAAACTTAAGTGAAACTCAAAGAAAAACGTGCACACATGCACACGCACACACAAACACATACGCACACATAAACTTTTATAAGGAAAAAGTTGGCAGTGACTTTGAAATTTCGGATTGCTTGCCTTTGTCAGACAGTCTGATGAAGGCGAGCAGTCTCTGCTCTTTTAACCGCTTTTCTCTGTCAGAGTTAGTAAATATGTAGCCTTCTGAAAGGTGTTGACTAAGTCTTCAGATGAATGTTAAATTCATTACACGAGTACAACATTGACCTTTCTGAAACCTGCGCCCTTCTAAATAATGTTATTATGCCCTTTTCTCCTGGAATTGTATTCCTTTCTGACCTTGAGCCCCACCTTCGAAAAATTCTTGGGACCGCATCTGACACACTCTACTTTCTGTGGTCTTAATGAAAAGTTTGTTTTCGGGTTCGCACTTAACCTTGTCTCCATGGCGTGAAAGAAGAGTCAGATGATAACACTTCTCCTGAATGGGACGCTAGTCCACAGCAAAATTAACCTCTCAGTTTTTGCTGGAACTCATTTACGATGGAGTGGAATGGAAATGAAATGTAACGCACTAGCGTAGTTGTGTGTGTTTTGGGGGTGGTGGTATAGGGGCGGTCCACCCAGGGTGGAATTTTTAAAGGGGCACCACATTTGGGTCTGCTATAGGCAATATGTGTTTTTTGTGGGGTCCAGGGGAAGCAGACGGAAGGGCCTCCCCGAGCGGCGCACACTCTAGCTACGCTAGTGGTGTAACAGAAAATGAAATACGACTCACTGCCCGGTTCGAGAATCGAAACCGCGATCCTACGCTTGTGAAGCAATACCGTAACCACTACATTACGAGCTTTCACTTGAATAGCTTTAAAGAATAATCACTTAAATAGTTTTTTGTAAGTCATTTAATTAAATTATTTAATTAAGTAGCTTTAATAGACAGTTTTAACAATTGAAGGGATGATATGGTTTCAATAAATAATTTAATAAATAAATAAATACATAATTTAAATTTATTCTTCAATAAATATTTTTAAACGATGAATTGCTGAAAATAATTAAAATAATAAGATTAAATCAATAGTTTTAAATAAACAAATTTATACAGTTCTATATTTAAGAGATGAGGAATTATGTACATTATTTACATTATTTACATTTGACGTAGTGGTTAAGAGCGCGGGCTACTAACCCCCAAGATTCCGAGTTCAATTCCAGGCAGTGATCTGAATAATAATAATAATAATAATAACATCGAAAAATACGTTAGGAATGAGAACCCAGGTTCGAAATTTCCCCAAGACACCTGATGAAGGCTGGAGGGTATACCAGGCAAAACGTTGTGTTAACAACAAACAAGATGAGGACAAATATCCGTCAAATGTAAATAATGTAAATAATGTAAGCAAATTTATTTTTTGAAGCATGACGCACATTGATACGGCATTCAAGAAAAGAGAATTAACAAGGTTGCTAAACCTACAAGAAACAACAGCTAAACATTCCTCAAATCACACTTCCCCACTGTGAGATGAAATCCTTCCTACTGTAGGCATAAGGCCTGAAATTTTGGGGAAGGGGCTAAGTCGATCACATCGACCTCAGTACTTGACTGGTACTTAATTTATCGACCCCGAAAGGATGAAAGGCTAAGTCGACATCGGCGGAATTTGAACTCAGAACATAAAGACAGACGAAATACTGCTAAGCATTTCGCCCGGCATGCTAACGATTCTACCAGCTCGACACCTTCCACCGCGAGATGAAATCGTAGGTGTATGTAAGATTCGTTTTTGGAACAGTGAATCTCGATGCATGTAAATACTGGGTTGAAGACCGCTTTTGGATTGGAAAAAATTTAAGGCTGCCCGTGGGACACGAATCAACATCCCCCGTAGGCATGATATATCATGCATTTTAAGGCAGGATGGTCATCGATGGAAGGGCCTTGATGACAGAAGTCTGCTCGTTCGGAGTTGACCGAGTGAACAATTACGAAGTAGCTTTTCACAACGATTACAAGGATAACGGGTAGGGAGAAAGATAGACAGACAGATAGATAGATAAATAGATAGATAGATAGATAGATAGATAGATAGATAGAGAGAGTGAGAGAGAGAGTGAGGGAGAGTGAGAAAGCATTCATCACAAATCCTGTTAGAAATAGCAGTTAAGTGCTGCCTCGAATCACATCCTGCCGTCCGTAAATAAAACGAAATGTTACACTGGGTGCCGTGATTCTGTTAATATGTCTGAACACGTTAAGAGATGCGAGAAGCCAAGACGATAATACCCTTTGATCATGGACCTCTAGGACCAGGGATGACCTGGGGCTAAACAACAGCAGCAATAACAACATCAACAACAATAGTAACAGCAGTAACAACAACAACAACAACAACTGAAACAAAACGAGGACAGTAACAGCAAATAACCTGAGCATGAAAATTACTTACCCTGCCGCTGCTAATGGCTTTACGAAATGAATAAGTCGCGTGTGAAGTGTACATGTATATGCGTGTATGCGCATGTATGCATCATGTGTGTGTGTGTGTGTGGATGGTGTGTGTATGTATGTATGTATGTATGTACGTATGTATGTATGTATGTATGTATGTTCAAACGAAATGCAAGGTGATTGTAACTTCGAAGCTTCCACCAGCAGCGGCTCTGCATTGCGTCCCTTATCGGATTTTGTTATCAAGTATTTATTAAGGCTCTTTATAAACACAAACTCCCAAATCTATTTCTGCATCACACTGTCTGTTTGTCTGCCTGTCTGCCTATCTGTGTGTCTATCGATCTAGCTATCAGTCTGTCTGCCTGATTATCTATCTATCTATCTATCTATCTATCTATCTATCTATCTATCTATCTATCTATCTATCCATCTATCCATCTATCTATCTATCTATCTATCTATCTATCTATCTATCTATCTATCTATCTATTTGTCTCTCTATGTGCATTAGTTTGTGTGTGTGCGTGCGTATGTGTATGCATGTGGTGTTTCCTACAACCAGTGCAGTTTGTTGGCGCTAGTGTTGGTAGGGGCGGTGCGGATGGTGGTGGTGGCGGCGTTATAAGTATTGATGATGAACGGATGACGTGTATGCATAGATGTACTGAAGCTGACTGATTCTGCTTTCCCATAACAACAACAACAACAACACTGGCTCACGACGGTGGCGGCGGCGGCGGCGGCGACGGCGATGGCTGTGGAGGACGATGGGTGGTGAAGACGGGGGTTGGGGAAGGCGGTGGCAATGGTGGTGGTGGTGGGGAGCGATGTTGATTGCGAAGGTGGCACTTGTGGGGATACCTGTGAAGGTGGTGGTTGTGGCAGTGGTAGCGCTGATATAATAATAATCATAATAATAATAATAATAATAATAATAATAATAATAATAATAATAATAATATGATGATGATGATGATGATGATGATGATGATGATGATGATGATTTCTAATTTTGGCACAAGGCCAAAAATTTCGGGGGAGGGGTTAAGTCGAGTAAATCTACCCCCAGTGCTCAACCGGTCCTTACTTTATCGACCCCAAAAGGATGAAAGGCAAAGTCAACCTCGCCGGAATTTGAAGTCGCATCATAAAGACGAACGAAATGCCGCAAAGCATTTTGTCCGGCGTTCTAGCGATTCTGCCAGCTCACTGCCTTAATAATAATAATAATAATAATAATAATAATAATAATAATAATAATAATAATAATATAGGGAGAATTTGGAGCATGCGAACAGTAAAGTTCTGCCTATAATAATTGGTGTGTTGGGAACAATAAGCCAAGGTCTAGACAAATGGCTGAAGGAGATTGAAATAAAATACCCGGTAGAGCTCCAACAGAAAGTTTGTCCCTTAGGGACATCAAAGATTATCAGGAGGGTTCTGAGCACCTAAGGTTACAGGTAGTAACCCACTATCTGCATAATTCCTATCAGGAATAAGATTGAACTTGAGCCAAACCAAAATAATAATAATACTATTAATGTGGAAGTGACTGCCGGGAGGAATTGCAGAAGAACTGTACAAATTTCTTGATGAGAACGATATGTTACCGTTTCAGGTTTTAGGAGGAGATGCAGAGGTACCAAAGACCAATTACTGATGGACAAAATGGTAATGCAAGATTGTAAACGACGGAAGACAAACTTGGTAATGGCCTGGACTGATTATCGTAAAGCTTACGATATGATTCCACATTCGTGGATCATCGAGTGCTTAGATTTGTTTGGAATTGCGATGTATGTAACGTGTTTTCTGAAGAGAAGTATGGTGGGGTGGAAAACTGAGGTGACATCCTATGGACCAAGCTTGGGCACTCTGGGCATCAGAAGAGGGATTTTTCAGAGTGATAGCCTACCTCTGTTGCTTTTTGTCCCCTGCATGATTCCTCTGACCTTGGTACTTAGGAAAATGAACCTAGGGTACCAGCTAAAGGGAAAATCTCAAACAATCAACCACCTCCTCTTCATGGATGATTTGAAGCTGTATGGCAAGGACGAGGCACAAGTGAATTCTTTGGGGAACACGGTTCATTGTTTTAGTGCTGATATTAGAATGGAATTCGAACCCAAGAAGTGTGGTATAATCTATCTGATTAGAGGCAAGATAGAGTCCCTAGCAGGGATAGAATTACCTAATAGAGAACTGATTAAATAAATTGAAAAGGAAGGCTACAGATACCTTGGCATACTAGAGTTCAACGAAATCATGGAGAAAGAAATGAAAGAACAACTGAAGATGGAATATTTCCGAAGACTAAGATTGGTGTTGCGTTCAAAATTGACCGGATGGAATAAAATCCAAGCAGTTAATACACGGTATGGAGCTCGAATCATAAATTGGCACAAGAAAGAACTGACGAACATGCATACGAAGACAAGAAAAATATTGACAGTGCACGGAGCGTTCCACCGATAGGCTGTACTTGTCCAGAAGAAAGCGTGGGAGAGGTTTGATCAGTTGCCAGGGTTGTATCGAAGTAGAGGAAAACAGCTTAGGGTGGTATGTAAAGAATACCGTGAAACCATTTTTGAAACATGTGAAGAAGTCTGACCAAAGAAGGGTCTCTGCGATCTTCTGACGAGGAAGGAGTCCCTCTCTGTTTTTAGGGTGGGGCCCCAAAGTAACCGGCTTCCGCCTTGCAAAATTCCTTTTAGAAAACCTCTGTGTATGTATGTATGTATGTATGTATGTATGTGTCTGGAATCCTCGAGACAGCATGAAGAATTTAAGCGAGCTGCGCGAAAGTGTACGGCTCGTATAGTGAATGGGGAAAGCTTAATCTGCAATGTTTGCAGTCGTGTATGCTTATCAAGAGCAGGGCTCATTAGCCACCAACGGAGCCGCAAATGCAAAATGTAAGTTAGTACTAGAGCGCAGAATGTTCCTGAAGGTCGGCAATGGTCTTCCTCGGTCACGAGTGGACGGCCATCATGTATGTATGTATGTATGTATGTATGTATGTATGTATGTATGTATGTATGAATGTATGTACGTGTGTGTGTGTGGGGGGGGGGGGGGCGTGTGTGGATAGAAGCGTAAGTATACATAATCTCAAGTGTGTAAATATGTACATACGCTTATGCAAGTCGTTTATTTGCATAGAGGGATGGATACGTTTAACCTTAAGTATAAATACACAAAGAAAAGAAAGGAAATTCGTGTGCACACCATGTTATTTGCACGCATATTCTATTGCTATACCATGTTTGAAATTACCTGTCTTATCTAGACATATGATTATTCCTTTCCTGAAATCTGCAGAATATATTGAAATCAATACCAGCATATTACTGGTACTGACACTATTAAATGTTTCCTGGAGATTAGAAAATAATCATTTCTACTAATAGGCACAAAGCCTGAATTTTGTGGGGAGGGCGACAGTCGATCACATTGACAATTTGAACCCAGAACGGCGGCAGACGAAATACCGCTAAGTATTTCGTCCAGCATGCTAACGATTCTGCCATCTCGCCGTCTTTGTAATAATAATAATAATAATAATAATAATAATAATAATAATAATAATAATAATAATAATAATAATAATAATAATAACAACAACAGGCATGAATGAATGCCCTATAATTAATAATAATCTACACACGAATAAATGCTATACTCCTATCCAAACCCTTCTTCCCTCTTGAAGAAAACAAACTGTACACCGTCTCCAAACTATAAATATCAACGTAACACCGTAACGCAATCAACACCGGCGCCACCAAGCAAGCACCTGTTGTTGCCAAGGAAACAGATAGCCTAGAGAGCACATCGTATACCGTCCGCCCCGCCTCTCTCTGTGCCCCTCTTTGTTTCTCTCTGTCTGTCAGCCTGTCTCCCTTCCTCCCTTCTCTCTCACACACACCTTCGACCTATCTACATTGTACAAATCAGGCGAAGGTTGTTAGCAATAAATGAACACCCGAGTTTTTCGCTTTCTCTTCTACCGACCATCAAATATAGTTAGCTCACCTAATAATCTAAATCCGATTATATTGATCCGACAGACAGAGCCAACTGTGCCAGTTACACGAAACACAAACTCTTTCAATGTTGTTGTTGTTGTTATTATTATTATTATTATTATTATTATTATTATTATTATTATTATTATTATTATTATTACAGTAGTTTATCAGTTTTGTCTGTATCATTTTTTTGTCTTTAACTTTTACTTGTTCTAGTCTTCAGACTGATTGCGGCCACACTGGAGCACCACCTTGAAGGGTATAAGTCGAACAATTCGACCCCCTCAGCTTATCTATTTTTTAAAAAGTCTGGTACTTATTTCATCGGACTCCTTTTGCCGAACCGCTAGTCTACGGGGAGGTAAACAAACAGACAATAGGTGACAAACACAGGCGCAGACATACACACGTGCATACAGACACACACTCACACGTGCGCGCGCGTGCACACACACGTGCACACACGCACGCACACGTGCACACCTACCTACCTACATACATACCCACATACATGCATACATGCTACGACGCCAGTAACAGGGGCTAAAAATCCCCGGATGGATTTGAATTCCCACACGAAGCAACATGGCAAAATATCGAACTGAGAACACCGTCTTGCTGTGTCCTGCTGTGTCCTGCTGTGTCCTGTTATGACCTGCTATGACTCGCTGAATTCTCTCTGGCCGAAGAGACAAGAGAGTTCAATCATCAATCAATCAATCAATACACACACACACACACACACACATATATATATAAAAGGCATATATTGGTACAGGACGTCACCAACAGTTCAAATAACATGGAATACGTAAACAAACGAGGGAGAAAACGAGTGAAATACGTGAGCAGCGAGAAAAAATGGAAAACGGGACAAATAAACATAGAGGAAAGACCCTTCCTCAGTTGTCGGCTGTCTGTCTACTCCTCATTTTGAGTATTCAACGACAATATATATATATATATATATATATATATATATATATATATATATATATATATATATATATCGTCGCTATTATGCAAAAGTGTTGTAAGTCTAAAACTTTGCTTTTACAGAAACTAAAAATATAGTTTCACCATTCCATAGCAGAACCATTGTACTACACTTTGACAATTTTTGATACCTTGGCATCTGAAGCAGCTGGAGATATAATAGTTTGACCAAAAGAACCGGCTATTGAAAAAGACCCCCCCCCCCAAAAAAAAACGCATTTGTCCAAATTTGGACGTACGACACCTTCACATTATAGCAATGATATATATATATATATATATATATATATATATATATATATATATATATAACAGGTTTCTACAGTTTTCTGTTCACCAGGTTCGCTCACACGGCATTAGCCAGTCCGAGACCATAGTTTATAGTGTTAGTCAGTTCCAGGTGAGCCATGAGCGAGAAGGCCTATCATCAAAAGCGTTCCATTTACGACTATCTCATCTCTTATTCAAGCGGCGCATCTAATTTAATTACCAATTTAATTACCGTATTTAATTACCAATTTAACTACGCATTGAGTTACTTCCCTTAACTTCTACAGTGTGTCAAGATTTATTTCCCTTGTCGAGTACCGTAACACTACATCTCGTCGACATCGTAACTAAAATGTTCTCATATCTGAATTATTTATTGCAAACGCATTTACACCCGACAGTTGAAGATATAAGAAGTAGCCATTTCGCTTGTCCTGTGCACTGTGTTTGTACTTTAGACTTTCATTTCTGTCTTTCTTTACTTGACTTTCTGCTGCTTTCTGTCCCATCTATTACTTTTTTACCAACAAGTTATCGTGCACCTGAGCGCAGTATACAACAAGCTCTGTCGAATCATCATCGACATTTTAAAGTTCCACATGGAAAGGAAAGAGAGGAAAATGTCATTTTCCTGCGAATTTGTCAAAAAGGACGGTGACTGTAGCAAAAATGGTTAGGCTGAATGGAATTACTCTAAGCATGCACCAGTACCTGTAGAATGAAGAACAACGGAAAGGTTAGGGCCTGTGGTCTTAGTGGGCAGGTTGATTCTGGATCTGTAGGGTTTCTTGATTGCCTTTAGATGGAGGCCACCCTTCATCAAAAAGATTGCATCATCCATGTGTTCACATATTTTGTCTATTATGTATATTTATTATTTTGTCTATTATGTATATCGTTTATCTCATTCCCCCTCCTCTCCACTTCTTTCCACCATTTTTTTTCTTTATGTAGCTTCCCCTTCACGAATTGTAAGATGTTTTTGTAATATTTTCCAGAAGCAATAAATAGGGTTTTTGTGGTATATTTGTTTTTCTAGATGGTTGAATGACGTTTTTCATTGTTGAATTTGTTGCTAGTGGTTCTTTCTCTAAATTATATATATATATATATATATATATATATATATATATATATAACCTCGTGGGCATCGGTGCCGATTTTCTCTTCCTCCGTTTTTCCATTCTTTGAACTTTCCGTCTTTCCGACAAAGGGCTCCGCCCGAAACGTCATACTCTCTCTCTTTCCTTTCCCGAGCGTCCAATAACACTATCCGTATCACGTCCTCACTTTGTTGTTTTTTTGTTATTGTTTTTTTGTGTGTTTTTTTTAACTATATATATATATATAACAAACAATTGTAAATCTTTTCCCTTTGTAAACGTCAGAAGAATCAAGTATACAGAGCAATGTGGGTGTAGTGTAGTATGAAAGTTTATATATGACTTTATTAAAAATATTTTTTAATTGTGGTGAGAGTGAAATATCAAAAGGAGGATTGTACCAAGTTACGTAAAGTTTCCCGTTTTTATTATTTCCAGTGTTATTTTCGTATTCTATAAGAGTAAATTTATAATTGCATCCACTTTTAGATAAAGCTTCGTTGAAGTAAGCCTGATGATTAAGAAATATTGTTTAATTGCAGTGTAGTGTTTTTGACAATATTGATTGTAATGTTTCTAAGATAGTTTGAGTAACTGCAGATGTTTTTGAATGTTTCGTACGATTTATGGAATGAATAATACATAAAATCATTTTAGCTGAGAATTACGGTCTAGATGTAATGGATTTTTGGTAATTCGTAAATTAATAACCTATCATTCTGTAGAGCCCTCATTCAATCTGTGGTACCTAATTTTTACAATAACAATCCCGCTAAATCGCAATTTGTAAGGGCCCAATAACAAAATCAATAAGCATACAAAAATATCTTGATACAAACAGCATTATTATGTTTTGAAATTATTTTCCAAGCTTACATAACTATTATGATTTCATATTAAAAAATGTATATGATACAAATTGCAAAATTTAAGGAATTATGAACAAACTTCGAGTGACTGAAAAATAATTTCGTTTTTCCTATAAATATATATATATATATATATATATATATATATATATATATATAAAATATATAGTTTTAGGGAAAATAACCAATTTTCAAGAACTCATCGATGAAAATCCACTATCACATATAGAAAAATTAATAATTAAAAGCACAATAAATGAGTATAATATATACTTTATCTATAAGGCTCAATTTAATTTTAATTTTTATAAATTGATTTTAATTGAGTTTTTTTACCTGTAATTTTGGATTTTGTCCCTAATATTATTATATATATATATATATATATATATATATATATATATATATATATATATATATATATATATATATATATATATATATATATATATATATATATATATATATGTATGCATGCATAGGAATCACTACCAGTAATTTTTCCATGATTGAAGAACCCTCACAAGTGTAAATGACTGGCATTTAACTTTCCAAGTAAGTTCTATAAATACACGGCGTTGTTCAGCTTTGAGTCCATTTCATAATTTGTGTACCGTCTTGTTCGTTGAACAAGTATTAGATACAAAACCATAAATATATATGTGTGTGTGTGTGAGTGTGAATGTGAGTGTGTGTGTGTGTGTGTGAGTGTGTGAGTTAGAAAATCTCAAGAGACAGTATGGAGGAGACGAACATTTAATATATTTAATGATATAAATATGAGTATCAATTATACTTGTTCAAAATAATCAATAAATAATAGAATGTGTGGAAAGAAATATTTGAATAATTGTAGTGTTTAAGAAATCGAATTACAATTACAAAAACATTAAATACAAGAAGAAAATTCTCATGACATATATATATATATATATATATATATATATACACACATATACATATATATATACACACATATGTGCATATATATATATATATATATATATATATATATATATATATATATACACACATATACATATATATATACACACATATACATATATATATACACACATATGTGCATATATATATATATATATATATATATATATATATATATATATATATATATATATACACATACATATATACACATTCATAGACATACAAAGGTTTTTTTTATAAATACATGCACACCATACATATATATATATATATACATAAATAACTCTATAGTTTGTTTTCGCTAGCAAATCTAAGGCCATGCTGCAGCACCGCATAAACACTACATATGATACAAAAATAAATGCATACATACGTATGTATATATATATATATATATATATATATATATATATATATATATATATATATATATATATATATGCACGTGTGTGTGTGTGTGATTCAAATATTTACATGGTTGATAGAAATCTCATAAATGCTGCTACCTTGACTAAACATGTATTTCCAGGCAGCCAACTATGAACCTGCCTGTTGTAGTATTATAATCAAATTCTACGCACACACAAGTAAGTTTTTGAAATCGTTATCATATTCAGTGAATTAACAAGCAACAAACAATATATTACTGTTGCCCTACATTGCATTGCCAAGCATGTGGGAAAATTGTTAGCATGCCGGACACGATGCTTCGCGGTATACTGTCCGTCTACACGTTTCACAAGTTCAAATTCTGCCAGCTTGACTTTGCCTTTTATCCTTTCGGAGTCGATAAGATAAGTACCAGTTGAGCATTGGGGTCGATATTATCAACTTCTCACTCCCCCGAGCTCTCTGTCCTTGTACTAAAATTATTAATTATTATTATTATTATTATTATTAAGGCGTTGAGCTGCCAGAATCGTTTTCAGGCCCGGACAAAATGCCTTGTGGCATTTCGTCTGTCCTTACGTTCTTAGTTCAAATTCTGCGGAGGTCAACTTTGCCTTTATCCCTTCGGCGTCGATTAAATAAGTACCAGTTACGCACTGGGGTAATCGACTAGTCCCCTCCCCCAAATTCCAGGCGTTGCACCTATAGTAAAAAGGATTATTATTATTATTATTATTATTATTATTATTATTATTATTATTATTATTATTATTATTTTTTTTTTTTTTAATATTTAAAAAAGGATTGACGTAACTCTTCACAAAGGTAAACAGTGAAGACGAAGAGCGCGATTCGATTGAAAGATATTTTATTAGTTGAACGATATTTCAACAGTACGTCTGTCTTTGTTGAGTTCAAAATAAGAAGTGATAAAAATTCAAAATTACAAAATTACAAAATTACAGAAATTTTGAATTTTTATCACTTCTTATTTTGAACTCAACAAAGACAGACTTACTGTTGAAATATCGTTCAACTAATAAAATATCTTTCAATCGAATCGCGCTCTTCGTCTTGACTATTATTATTATTATTATCATTATTATTATTATTGTTATTATTATTATTATATCTGAGAAAGTGGAATCGCCCTCTTGACTCTTTCAGGCTCCCTCATTTTATTGACAAGAGATTTCCATGCAGTTGATATCCAGCTCAGCTGCAACCTTCTGCAGATCAATATTTTTAGTGCCAGTGTGGACGTAGAACGACTCGCAGCTATTTACAATTGTGGAGGGGGAGATTAAAATAAAATAAAGAGAGGATGAAAAACAAAAAAAAAAGGGGACCAAAAATCACGATATGTTCGTTACAGATGTACTCCGGCTGTAGTACGTTCGTAGGATTGTGAATACCTAAGCCCGTCTAAAATACGATTAGTAGAAGCCCCAACCACCTACTCTACCGCAGGATCAGAACGTTCCATGACGTTCTTAACCCATTAATAGAAGAGGCGCTTTCATTCTAATCACAGTCGTGATCAACCGCCAGGGTCATCCGAAAAGACTCTAAATTTTGATATAATAAACACATGCGCAATAGAGTGAAAAAGAGATAAATAGATGGAGAGATAAATAAATAGATGGGAACGAGATTGAAGGTAAGATAACACTTTAGGTAAATAGTTACTGCAATCATAAGTTTTGTATTATCTCGATTATCTCAGACTAGTTCTGTAGCCACTAAGCTTTAGTGATATTCTGACATAGAGTCAGTGACGCGATGTTTCATAGGAAATTATATAACTGTAACAACAGCAGCAGTAATCCTTTCTATTATATGCGCAAGGTCTGAAATCTTGTGGAAGCCATTTATTTTATCGACTTCGAAAAGATGAAAAGAAAAGTCGACCTCGGCGGAATTTGAATAATAATAATAATAACAACAACAATAATAATAATAATAACAATAATAATAATAATAATAATAATAATAGTAATAATAACAGCAACAACAACGACAATGGCAATAATGACGATGATGATGATGGTGGTGATGATGATGATGATGATGGTGATGGTGATTTTTTTTTATTTAGTGTAAGACTAGCTTATTTGAGGGGAAGAAGTTAATCGATATCATTGGCCCTCAGTACCTGTCTGGTATTTTATTCTATCGATCCCGACCCCCCCCCCCCCAAAAAAAAAAACCCTCCAGAAAAGGATGAAAGGCAAAGTCGACATCGGCAGGATTTGAACTCACGTTTATAGCAACTAAGAAATACTTGTTTAACGATGTTGAAAGATGATTATGATGATAATAATAATAATAATAACAACAACAACAACAGTATAATAATAATAATAATAATAATAACAATAATAATAATAATAATAATAATAATAATAATAATAATAATAATACACTGGCTTGGATGAATTAACACAGTTTGAATGGGACAGCAAGGGTAACAGCATTTGAGATAAACCAGCGGGAGGAAGCGTTCACCACTAGGTTATATGCAAAGATCTATATTCATCCAGTTTAGATGGCAATGGTTTTGGGGGTCTGTAGACTATATATATATATATATATATATATATATATATATATATATATATATATATATATATGTACGTAGTTTAACCCGTTCTACTATACTTAGTAACTAACTATATATATATATATTGTGTGTGTATGTGAGTAAGTGGATGTGCGTATATGTATGTATAAATATATATGTATGTATGTGTATTTAAATATATATATATATATATATATAAGCATGTATACGTATATGTATATATATATATATATATATATATATATATATATATATATATATATATATATATATATATATATATATATATATATATATACTTATACATTTACATATATCATAAATAAATAAGGTAAACCTGCAAAAAAAAGTATGGAGTTCATTTGAGACAGAGATCCTAACAAGCCTTCTGTAGTCTAATCGAAAACAAATTCAATCGGCTAGCGATCGGTTACACACTTCGATTCATGCCAGTGGGCTTGTCTTTTTTTTCTTTCTTGTCTCAAATTGGTGCTGATAATGAATAATATTGATTTTTCTTTGTTTTTCTTTTTTAAATGTTTTCCATCATAATTGGAATGGTAGCAATCATACGCAAGAACATAACATAGACAGACAAAGATTACAAACAATAACTTCCACGTTATTTCAGACGTTATTGAAGACTTGGTTTGTATATCCGTGGTTGTCACTCGGAAGGAATGTATCTTTGTAAAAACCCCTACGATTCTTTGGAACACGCTTATTAAAATCCCTACGTATAGTTTTCAATCTGTCATGATATATTCTTTCGTAAACACTCTTCGGTGGTTCTTCTTCTATAGATTCGTCAATTGGATAATCCTCTTCAGGAAGCTGGCCTTCGTATACAGAGTCTTCCTCATCACTGGAGTAATCTGGCTGGATGTCTATATCTCTTGAGGCCGATGCCATGCTTCGGATCACATTTTCTATCATACGGTTTTTCTCTACCTCGTTTGACAAGATGTGCGTGGTGGACATGAGATGCAAAAAGGTCCCCCAACGATGCATGCACATTCCGACAAATTGAAATGTAAGCACGAGGCCAAAGACTGTCAGAAATATCACAGATATTGGTTCGTATTTTTTCAATATAAAGAACGGTAACAGTTCATGTTTCATGGTTTGTAACTGCATAACAGCAACACTCCACAAGAGATTGAGCAGGAAATAACCAAACACGACATTGTTTCGAGTCGTGTCTAAATCTCTTTTGATCCTTTCTTTCTCGTCTTTGTCCTCTTTTAAAGGATACAGATACTTTCGAAGTATATAATTCCAGAATTTCACTTCATCGTCGTTCACGCAACATTCTTCTCCGTTGCCTAGATACTCTAACTTCCGCCAGTAGAAAGGGTCTACTTTTAAATGTAAGTCATCAGGGATTTTAGTCCGTATTACTTTTACTCCGGCCTGGATTGACTGTAACTGTGTGGTCGGCTTTTGGTTTTCTACATCGGATGCAGGATCAAATGCTCGCGTTTCCGTACTCTCCCCGGGTTTCTTACCAAGAATATCGTAAATAAATTTCTTGAAGTCGTCAATGATTGGTCTTAAGCTGTTCAAATTAAAGAGACTGAAAATCGTCTTCCTTTTGTCGTCGTTCGCCTTTTTCACAGCTTCATCTTCAGAAACTTTCGGATTTTCTCGAGTACCCCACGACACATTATTCAAATTGCAGAGAAAATAGACCGTGAGGAAAATAAACGACGATGGCACAGTGAGAAAATATAAAATACCATGTATAAGACAAACGATTTCTCGAGGATGTAAAAGGCCACAGACGGAAAATATAATAGCAAGACCAGCGAGGAAGACGACATTAGGTGAAATTAAATCTTCATCAAGGATGTTGACAAGCGTTCCGACGGTTACGACAACCATAACTACAGTATAAACGCTGGTCATGAAAGCGGCAAACGTTATCTGAGTGCTGGTCTTAGCCTTTAAACAAACGACGATAAAGATAATAACAGGCACAAGGGAAAGGGCAAATGACTTCCACATGCTCAGCTTGAGTACTGCACTGTAGGAGCCAGCAATCATCAAAATCACAGTAGCCGGGGCTAATATACTGGACGTCATTAAGATAAATTGATATAATATAAACAGAGCACTGATGTTATCGTTTAAGCTAACTGTAACCCTCCATGTTGATAGAAGATCCATGATATTGGCGATTGTTGAGGGCGCCCATCGACGTCTTTGGATGAAGAAATCATGAAAGCTCTCTGGTGCGAATGTAAATGCATCAGCTCCGGCACAATAGTCGATTTTATATCCTTGCTGTAGTAAAAGGGTACACAGCCAACGATCTTCCCCTAAAAGAAACAGAGAATATAAAAGAGGTTATAGAAAATGAAACATAAAGAAAAAATGTGAAGGAACCTGTTAAAATAGAAAAAGAAAATCAAGTTATGCATAAAATAAGAATCGAAAATGAATATTGTGAGTAATTCGTTCTGCTAGAGATAGAAAGTTTGGAATCTTGTTATAAGGATGAAAGGGACAGTAGACCTCAGCAGAATTTGAACTCGGAATGTAAAATTGAGGGAGTGGGTTAGCCGATTATATGGACTTCAGTGCTGAACTGGTACTTATTTTATCAACCCAATAAGCATAAAAGTGACAGTAGACTTCGGTGGAATTTGAACCCGGAATGTAAAGTTGGCAGAAATACCGTTAATCATATTGTTTGGTGTGTTAACCATTCTACCAGCTCACTGTCTTAACATTGCGAATAATGATTTCTCATTCTAATTTATTTTAGTTAATTTTATATCACAAATGGTTTTCACCTGACCAATCACTGGTTCCGTGCATTTACGATAGCCTGAGTGACAAGGGGATATATATGAAACTCAGTACAGAACAAATATAACAAGGGAATAATATTGATCGGAAAACATTGTTTTTACATTTTCGTTGATGTTTTTCTTCTACATTTCATCAATATACATCGTCGAAAGATCTCGTACATACATACATACATACATACATACATGAATACATGCGTAAATGCATGTATAAATACACACATACATACGTATATACATACGTATATACATATGTACTGGTATGCATACATACGTACATACAAACAGATACACATACGTACGCACATATTGATAATGTTAGTAGTGAAATCTGATTCTTTTATTAGCATTATTGCATATATATATATATATATATATATATATATATATATATATATATATATATATATATATATATATATACATACACAGTGTATATGCATTGATTATGATACATAGATGACTATTTTGATACTGATTTAATTGCAGATACCAGATATGTGTGTGTGTGTGTATGAATATGTATGTGCATGTGCGTATCCATTCTTCCTGACGAACATATACGCACATCATATATGTTAACTTGCTCATGCATCTGTACACAAACACGAGCACACAAACGCATGCACAAAACACACGCACACTTATATGGAGAGTAAAAGCATATGTGTACCTTGTTCATACTGGATGAAGTCACGCGCTTTCACAGGTTTCCGAGTGTATGCTCTGATGACGTTATCGTCCATGATAGCGGAGGCACGGAACAAAGAAAAACAACCTGGACAGCAAAGAACGCAACCAAAAACATGTTCTGCAGCCTTTTGCAGCCAATGGCCTACAGCGTACTCAAACTGTTGATACCATACCATGGGTCCTGTGTGATGAATAGAAGAGGAAAAGAATAAAGAATATATATATATATATATATATATATATATATATATAGAGAGAGAGAGAGAGAGAGAGAGTTATTAATATTTCTAAGTCTCTCTAAAGGAGACTACGGCAGCGGTACTGGAAATTAATAGTTATCGCCAAGCCAACATGGCAGTCCCAAAATTCACGGCAGCTTTCGTCCTAATTAAAATACCTTTAAAGGTGAAAATTATAAACAATTATAAACAAGGCATAGAAGTCTTTTTTCTTTTGCCCTTAAAAATCGATCAATAAAATATAAGTTCCAGTTTTAAGAGAGGAACTAAGTTTGACTAAATTTAGTTCAGTTTTTCGTCCTCCAAAACATAGATAATATTAAATCAAACTTTCAATTCCATACAATCACCGCTGCTAAACACTTTTCGTTCGCTACTGATATATACTGATATACTAATGTGACGAACACAGCAGTTTTGAGGCTTTCTACAGTGTGTCTTTCATTAAGTATGATATACAGAATGCTATTCCAAAAATATAAATGGGCTTGTAATTTTAACTAACCTGACCCAACTGGATGAATTCTTCCACAGACGGCACCGACCTTAGAATTCTTCAGCATTCGATCAATAAGAAGTTTGACAGAATTGGGTTTAAAATCCACATCACCATCCAATGTCAAAATAAAGGTTTTTTCAATCTGAATGAAAGCAAATGAATAATAAAATAAAACTGGATGTCAATCGATGCATTTTAGAGGACTTGCCATCTTTTAAACTAGGACAGCTTTCAATCTGAAGATTCAGTGGAGAAAGAAGAAGAAGAAGAAGAAGAAGAAGAAGAAGAAGAAGAAGAAGAAGAAGAAGAAGAGTTGAAGAAGAAGAGTTGAAGAAGAAGAAAAGGGATAAAGAATAAAAGAAGAGGACAAAAGAGTTAAAAAGAAATAGAAAAAGGAAAAATAGTACGATTGCGAATATAAGGGGCCAAAATGGGTTTCCTCCGAAGGATCCCTAGAGTAAGGTTACTCGACAGGGGGCGTAGCTCGGAGACCAAGGAGTCTCTCTTCAATTCGAGTCACTACTTCTCCGCATTGAGAGCTCACAGGTCCAGTACTACGGACATGCATGTGATTAGAATGTGGCAGGAAAGAATCGAAAGACGGATTCTTCAAGTAGAGCAAATCGGGAAGAAACGAAGGAGTAGACCAAGAACGAAAGATGGCTTGATTAATATTCATTGTTTCTGTTAGTCACATTTGGGAATCCAGCTTGGAAATCAAATGACGATTGTTTCTGATAAGACACTATAGAGTTGGTGCCCGAAAAAATCTACCCTCTCCCCACGACCTTCCCAGAAACAATGGACAGAGATGGATGGATAGGATGGAAGTAGAATGGCCTCTAACAAAAAAAAAAAAAGAAAAAAAAGAAAAAGAATTATGAAAGGAGACTCATAATATACAAAAATCAAGGAAGGTAAATAACAACAATTGTTTACCCTTTTGAAATCTTCATCGGAGAGGTGGTTCAGGATGGATGCATTGGAATGGCTTTTAGTTTTACGTTTTTTGAGGCCAGGAACTTCAGTACTCACACAGATTTCATTGTCTGTTCCTCGATCACCAAACATTTTAAAGCCCAATAGATAATACATATACATCACCTGAATAATAATAATAATAATAATAATAATAATAATAATAATAATAATAATAATAATAATAACAATAATAATAATAATAATAATAATAACAATAATAACAACAATAATAATAAAAATAATAATATATTTAAAAAAAGATTGACGTAACTCTTCACAAAGGCAAACAGTCAAGACGAAATTTATACACACACACACACACACACACACACACACACACACATATAAATTTGCGTTAGATGTGTCATTCAGAAACTCTCGCGTCTTCAAAAAGGACATATTGCTTAATGTAGTCAGGCGTGGAGTATTGCTGAAGAAAAAAAAGTTCAGTTTATGCCATGAAAGCCTTTGAATATGGATTTGTTCGTTTAGGGTACACTTGGGTATAAATGATGGCGATGATGACGACGAAGACATGACCACCATCACCGAATATACTGTAGGAAATTTAAAAAAAGTACAACACAGACACACTTAAATATAAGCAAAAGGTATTTACTGACCTGTGACCATCTCTTTTTGTGTCTGATTTTATCTTTATCCTTAAGATGAATAATCATTTGGGTATCACCTGGCATTACAAGCTCCAATCTGCCCCCGTAAGGTGTCGACACTTTTTTGAAATCATTCAGACGGATAAAACCTTTAGCAACTGACCTGCGAAAAAAAAAAAAATGAAGTCAGTTTTGTCCATATTTCATGTTAGGAAAATACGGGACTGAAGACGTTTGCCGATGGACTGTGTTGGTGACAGACACAAAGGTAGTTCGATAAATTTAGTTATGAAAAGTGAGGACTAATGTTTCGGACTCTTATACTTTGTCCTAAAAGGTGTGTATGTATATGAGAGAGAGATAGAGAGAGAAAGAGAGACAGAATGAGATAGAGAGAGGTGGAGGAAGTAAGGTTATTGCTTGGTTTGTAGGAAGTACAAAGAAAGAAACTGAAATGAAGTTCCGAGAGAAATAGTCATTTAGATTCCTTGTTCTTTGATCCCTTTCATCGATCAGGTTTATGATCAAAAGTATTCCAGCTATGACGTGACCATCACGTTTGTTTCCAATTTGTAGAGAATCCACTTTCACATTGACTAATAAAGAACTTTTCTCAGTCGATAAGGTGTGATGTGAGTGTGATTTGGCTGCTCTTTCTAGTTACCACTCCACGAGTTTGCCAAAAGTGGGTCCAAGCGAGTTTGTTTTTAAAAATTTGTCTAAAATACAATTGATCCTCATTGTTCTCTTAATACTTTGCATTTTTGGTAGTTTGGAGGCAAAGCTTGATCGCAAAGCTTGCTGCAGTTTCAGCGGCATCCAATATATGATTATGGTCGTTGGAAGATTTCACAATTTCATTCCTTACATTAATGAATGCAAAAGAATTAAAGAAAGCAAGGCCTTGAAATGTAATCATAATTCTTCCTGGAGAAAATAAAAAAAAAAACATCTGGCCTTCCAATTAAAAAAAACATCAATACCAAAAATTCCTTTCCCTCCCCACCTAAAGGGTCATTCAAAAAGAAAGTTTGACCACACTGATACAAAAGCCATACCTCCCCCTCCCTCCCAAACTGTTTTCTTCTTTCTTTTTCCCGTCTGCAAACCACCAAAACACTCCCATATGAGTATGTATGTGTGTTTACCACAACCAAATTTTGATAATTCTATATAAGCGACACCAGATATCAACACCTACCAACACCTTCTTTTTCTCTACCACCCCTACCACCCCTACCACCCCCTTATACACCAGTGCCCACCTGGACCATCTCAACACCCACCGGGGGCGGTAACGCCCACTTTGAGAGCCTATGCTTAACAGTAATTATGCGAGCACGGCATTTTGATTTTGATATTTTTCGCACTTCCAATAAACGCGTTCACCATTTCCACCATTCTTATAGTATGTATGTCCATTATCAACCAACTTCTTACGACCTATTTCTGATTCAGCAAATTCAGCAGACATCTTTGGCTATGAGTCTTTTCACTGTGAATAATTCCAAATAAGAAATTCTTTTTAGAAAATAACTAGTTGTTTTTAGTAAACAACTAGTTTTATTCCATATCATCGCAAACAACTATTTATACTCGATAGCATGAGTAAACAAATATTACGTTCCACTTCCTACGAATTCAACAAAAAAGAAACAATTTTTCTTTTTTAGTCAAATTGTGTTTTAGACAAATTGTTTTAAACAGATTGCATTTAGATCAATTGTATTCTTAGACGAATAGTTTTAGACAAGCTCGCCGGATACCGCCAAAAGTAATGATGACTAATAAATACTTAGTGCTGCATAATTTCCTCACTGTCCTGTTTTTAGGACTCTATGCATAAATGGGTTGTGTTCTATCGACTTTATCTTTCCTCACCCCGGGGTTAATAAAATTAGTACCAGTCATGTGCTGAGATAAATTTACTCGACCCCACACCTTCCACACATATTCGTGGCCCTGTGTTAATGTTTCAAATGATTATTTATGTATTTTTCTGGTTTAGTTACTAGATTTCGTTTATACCACAAGAGAAATAGAAAATTGTACTTTTAGATAACAGATAGACACCTTAGAAAACATGGCCTCGTTCTCTCTGCTGTTTTTTATTCAAATATTTTCAATATTGTTAACCTTCAGGTAATGTCGTGAAAGGCAAAAGGAAAAGAAAGTGGTGAACAAGACTCCATAGACTGTCTAACAAAAATGCACGCACACATTTACACACTTTCACACACGCAGTAGAGGCGCATGGTTTAGTGGTTAAGATGTTGGACACATGATCGTAAGACAGTGGTTTCGATTCCTGGACCGGGCAATGCGTTGTGTTCTTGAGCAAAGCACTTCATTTCACGTTGCTCCAGTCCACTCAGCAGGCAAAAATAAGTTATCGTGGAACAAACTAGCAACCTGTCCGTGTTGGGGAATATAAAGGCCACAGAAACCAAGAAATGAGCCCTTATGAGTTTATGTCTCGGGAAACGCACACACATATGACGGGGTTCCGGCACATTTTCCGCCTACCAAATTTCACTTCTAAGGCAATTTGTCAACTTAAATCTACGACGGAAGACACTTGCTCACTGTACACCCTCACGTAGTAGGATCGAACTTGAAACTGTGTAGTTTCGTTGTAAGCTTTTTAACCACACATCTCTACCTATTAGATTCCTCTGCCAAACGGTTATGGCCTTGTACCAAATGTCAGATATTGTAAATGTTTTAATAGTAATAATAACAAAAGATAATCTAGAAGGTTTGTGATACTCACTCAGCGGCTTCCGGAATTAGATCTACAAATTCTCTGACATAGCCATTAGGCACTCGATTGTGGTTGCTGTCCGTTTCCCAGGAATCATCAAATATGACATGAACTTGAGAATAGAAAATAACAGGAACATTTCAACAGAATATCATAGAATTTTATTTAATAATTTAGTAAATAATTTTGTAATCGTATTTAAAAAAATAGGCTTATTATGTAAGTTTCTGAAATTGGTACCAGGCCATTAATTCTAGGGCAGACGGTAGAGTTGATGAAACCTACCCACCGCATATGATTGCGCCTGTGTTTTACTGTATTTTCAGGCATACAAGTTGAATTTTTCGGACAAAATTTACAGTCCAAAAGTAGGTCGAAAATATTTTTTCTTTTCTACTCTAGGTACAAGGCCCGAAATTTTCGGGGAGGTGGGGGGGGCAGTAGATTATATCGACCACAGTACGAAAGTGGCACTTAATTTATCGACTCCGAAAGGCAAAGTCGACTTCGGCGGAATTTGAACTCAGAATGTAAAGACAGACGAAATACCCCCCAAGCATTTCGCCCGGCGTGCTAACGTTTCTGCCAGCTCGCCGCCTCGGAGAAAAATAATTATTAAGAAAAAGAAACACACAACTGACTTACTTTCGAGTTCGTAGCTGTTGACATCAATGTAACTGGTGACGTAATTTTGGGCCAGTTTTTTCGTGACCTGTTCCAAGTCAAGCCTGTAATTAATTAAAGATAATATTTTAATTAATAAATTTCTTGATGAAATTAGTTGTAAATTACCTGTATTTTATTTTTGGACAAATAAGAAAGGAAAATTAGTTGACTTTAACTGAGGATCGAAACCGCGATCTCAATTGGTTAAGTATTTAAAGCTTGCACTAACACAAATAATCATAAATGCTTTTTTGGCTGTCACAGAACATCGAATTTATAGAGACATGTGTGGATGCTGTGACGTTCAAGCATGAATATCACACCACAAACAAACAAGAGCGCTTCAATTCTAGCACTTGATCTGTTAGAAATAACAGTCGAACCTCTTTCATACTATAATTTGATGTTTTATATAAAAAGAGAAACATTATCGAGGTCAGGAAGGGCAAAGAAGTGCGTACTTATTAACATTGCACCATCTTCTGAAAGAAACACCTTCATAAAAGTCACAACGAGAAGCTGGTTAAGTCCAAAGACCTGAAGATGAAAATCAACAACACGTGGAATATTAAGACCAGAAGAGGAATTTGGTTAATGCGGGAGAGAATGGAAAATGTCATCAATTGTATTCCGGATTCCAGATGACCGAACTGCTTGGAATTGTGCTTACACTAAGGAAAGAGCTGTCAGTCAAATGACATCTTCCTTATAGCAACTCTGGTTCATCGTTTGGCCGTGACACCAAACGATATTAAACGGAGTACAAATGGAGCAACAATAACAACAACAACAATGACGATGATGACGGCGACGACGATGGCAGCGACAATGGTAAACGTTAAAAGGAACAACATAAAAAAAAAAAAGAATTACCTGAATAGAGATTTTTGTAACTGTAACATTTCTTGGCGTGTTTCGTGCCACGTTGTGGCGCAGATAAGGATCTTTGGTCGCGTGTTGTTCTCATCAAGACCTTCCTTCTTTATTCGGAACGACTTCTCTTTTACGTCTTGTCGGCGTCGTAGCAGCAATCCCATATCGGGGAATATTGGTTCATAGTGTGGTAATACAAATAATCTGCCGAGGAAAAGATCAAAAGTCAAATGTCAAGGAAGATTAACCCCCAAAAGTCAAAGGGAACAAAATGCTGAGAGCAATATTATTTCCAGTTTAAAGCGGCGAGTTTTAGCACAACAGGCGAAATGCTTAGCGGTATTAAAAAAAGATTATATAAAAATAAGCGCGTATATATATATATATATATATATATATATGCATGTATATATGTACACATAAAATTGTGTTGAATGTTGTGCGTGTGTATGTATGTGTGTGTGCATACCTGAATACGTAAGTGTGTGTGTGTGTGTGTGTGTGTGTGTGTGTGTGTGTGAATGTGTGTATGTGGTGTTTCCTTTAATACACTTAATGCGGTTTAATATAAGGAAATAACTTACTTCTTTATTTGTGACATTCTTTCGGAACTCGGCATCCAGATATGGTTTGTGATGATTATAATAGAGACAAACAGAAGACCCATCATAAGAATCGGTGTGAGTATCTCTCCAGGGATTTCCATTTTAAAGCAAGCCCATTTTTCAGTGACCAAATTATCTGGAACAATCTTTTTGGTGCATTGAGCTATGTTGAGACCAACCGACACCGGAGTGACGAGAATTAACGGCAAAGAAAATCCGATTTTCTGCATGTGAAGTTTACAAGCCATACCGGCCAGATAGCAACATATAAGTCCTGACACGATATGCACGTACATTACACCGTAACCCTGTAAATGGACAAGCATGTAATCAGTGCTTAAAGAATCTTTCCAGTCTTGGAGAAAATTCTGTATGTCTTGGTGGGAGAGAGCTAAAGATAAACAAAAGAAAAGCACCATTTTCAGTGGTACCGTGATGATATCAGTTGCTTCTCTTGTCTTCTCGATTCGATTCCGTAGTCTTTTTAATGGAATCGACAATCTACAGCACTGAATGTCAAAGAAGGCGTAGTTCTCCCACCATGTGAACGACGTCAGCACAACAGCAATTGGTACAATCCAGTTTTCCGTTTCCGATATCTTCTCGTCTCGATCGGTTGTCCACGTAAAGAAATCGGTG